>NW_015536525.1:218996-220376 GCF_001515605.1 Sinocyclocheilus anshuiensis
TACTGTTTCAGCTATTAAAATAGTTCAGTTTTGTATGTAATGTCAAAGTGATTATATTTCGTTTCGTTTTTTTAAGTTAATTTAGAAAAACATTTGGAGCATTTTTTTTGTTCGTTAAATGTAAGTTTTTGTTTTTTAAAGTAACGACCCAGCGGCAGACAGTGAGTTGATCATAGCCTATGTTTGATCCATTTAGCCTTCTCAAATCATCAGGACTTGCCTAAAATAAAATCTAAAGATATAAAACAGTTCAAGCATATCACAATGTTAGTTTAAATGTTTAGCCTATATAAATGGAACTTTTAGTAACTCACCACGCTCCAACTTCTCCCTGATGCTCTGCATGGTCAGCTGTCACCTGTAGGGGAGCGCGGGGCACAAAGTAACGCGGGGTTAGTTGTACAGAATATTTTAGTTTGTCTTGTATATTTTTTTCATTCGATCAGGTAACATTTTAAGCTGTTATATGGCCATGTTACAACGTGCCCCTCAGATGTTACAATGTACCCCACCTACGGGGCATGTTGTCACATTTCACTTCCATTTTTTGAGGGTAAATAAAGAAAAACGTATACACTGTAATTATGAAACAAAGCGACATATTTGTACTAGGCAAGTGTAAAATTACTGTGGATAAAAATATATATATTCTGAACCCCATGTGGATTTACACAAACTGAGAAAGTCAAAAAGTGTTACTTTGTGCCCCACTCTCCCCCTATGCTAATGCGTGCGTATGCGTTGCGTATTGCATAGGCGATGTATAATATTTATAATATAATCAATATAACAATATTTCATACAGTAGCCTATGTGTGCCCATGCGCGTATATGGGCACAATGAAAGGAGAGAAGCTGAATGAGCCCGAGCCCGGCCCGAATGGACTCAGCGGACCCGACGGGCTTGCAGGCCTCTAATTGGATGGACATAAGGCTACAAAAAAAAATCTCACCAAAATTTCTCTGTGTGTAATTGCTAAAACAAGTGAATGACATCATCTTCAGAAGAGTAACAAAAACTGAGCTTTTTGAATCTCCGAAATAATTTGAACCAGTTGCGTCGCAAAATGATTCACTATTTCAAAGCGTTCTAAATGCCACAAGCTGGCAACAAATGCTGGTACAGTGTCATCTTTTACAAAAAAAAAACTCTTGTAACAAATCACCAAACACCCATAAATACGCAATACATGTATAATGTGTGTTATTTCATTAATTTATTGTAGCGTTTTTATGAAGAACTTGGCTAAACAGGCCAATAACCTAACAATGGAACCTCAACCGAGGTGGTACTAAAAAAAGTACCAGGTACCAGGTACTGCACCCAGTGGAAAACCCCCCAAAAGTGAACCATACCGAGCCGTACCGTGCCGTACCATG
>NW_015536525.1:220596-231094 GCF_001515605.1 Sinocyclocheilus anshuiensis
ATTAGGGTTGGAGCTGAACTCTGCAGGACTGCGGCTCTCTAGGACCGAACTTGCCTACCCCTGGTTTAGGGTAGCGGTAGGTATGGACATTTAAAAAAGCCTCAGCGGGTAGCACAAATCATCAGAACACCGGTCTCCCTATGGCTATAGAGTTAGAATTAAACCCAGCTAACAGGGAACGTTCTCTCAAAGTTATGAACAAACGATCTTCTAGTAAGCCGGCAGCCATGTCACCCCGTAGCCCAAGACTGGTTGCCCACTGAAGTTAAGCAGGGCTGAGCCTGGTCAGTACCTGGATGGGACGTAACGTCCCGTACTATGCAGTGGAAAAGCGCCATAAGTGACAATTAACTTCCATTTTTTCTTACATGTATTATTACACATTTTACATTATATAGTGTATGAGTTATGGTCTGAAGTCATGTGGTGACATGAGTGGTCATATATTTTGATCAAATAAAGCAATATATTTCCATTGTTTTAAGGGTAAGTTTAGGGTAAGGGTGTATGGACGGGTAGGTTTAGGACAGGGGTAGGCAAGTTCGGTCCTAGAGAGCCGCAGTCCTTATAGTAACATTAATAGAACATTTGCTCTGAGTTATCTGGTCTTTAATAATGCTCTCAAAACCTTAGCACAAAAACGGTATTTACAAATCGTTCATGGAATATTTTAGTTGGACGTTTATTATACGTTTTTTGAGTGTTACTACGTTTCAGAATGTTCAGAGAACATTAAAAAAAATAACGCTCCCATAATGTTTGCAAAATGATAAAATGGAATGTTCCCTTAACATTCAAATGTATAAATTGAATTCAAAGATGTTCCAGTGAAATTCTGAGTATTCTTTGTCTGTGGAAGGAGAGAATAATGCTAATGAGATGATTCTACATTCTCTGATAGATACAGGATTCATGACCTTATCAGACACATCAGAGATGCTCTCGACTGACTCATCATTCCCATTAAAGAACTCATCCAATGACATTTAAAGAACATATGTTTCCATCCAAGAACTGTGACTTTAATCAGCGATGGATGGTGACTTGATGGAGAGCAGACTCTGATCTAAAGGGCATTACAGACATGTCAGTAGGCTGTTCTTATCTTACTTAAAATTAATGTAGTATCACAGATATTATAGTTTTTTTATTTTGAATGTTCTTATTTTTATATTTTACATTTCAATTTTTGAGTTTTTAAGTTAATTTTCATGTGTTTTTCTCATTTTATAATAAAAGGTCTATAAAGCTTTTATTAATTTTTTATTGATTTCATTTTGATTAAATCTAAATGTTGCTTTGGCAACCCTCTGTTATTTTGGGAGGTATATTAGTAATGTAGCTGTGAGGCCAGTAGAGGACACTAGATTCACTGTTCACTGTTTGTGCTCCAGACATGAACCAGCCCTCAAATAATCACGTGTCTTGTTGAGAACATTTGTGGAAATATTGCTGTTCTTTTCTGTGTGTCAGTCGATTAGGTTTCTCCGTCTTTTCTGCCATTAGGAAGTGCAAAGCTTCTACTTCCTCTTTTCCCTCTTCTTCATCTTCCCCTGCCATGTTTAACTACCAGACAGAAGTTCTGTAATCTGATCATTCTCAGTTCAAGAAACAACATCTCAAAAATAAAAAGAGCAAGTCGTGAGATTGGAAAAGTTTTCAAAACATTTCTCTCCAAAACTCCTTTAGTATCTTAGTAACTTCTCAGAGATGAAGCAAACTGGAAGATCCAGGCTGCTTGAGGTCACCAGCTGCATGTTTTCATCTTCAGCAAAGTCTGAAGTTTCTCTGAGACAGAGTCCATGCAGATCTCTCCAGAGATCATCGAACTTTTAGACTCTCTCATTAGCACAATAACACTCTGAACAATGAACAGTGTGAGAGAACAGAGCGAACGCCCGAGGGGCAGAAAATCCACCAGCTCGTGTTTCTGTGGAAGATCCTCCCATGAACAACAGACAGAAGCAATTAAAGGTCGTCACAGGTCACTGTCTCTGCCGAACGCAAGGATAATTGGCCTCTTATTTGCAAGATTTTTTTGCAAGAAAGTGTGAAGAACACGGAGTTAATTAGCAGAGATTCTGACAGATAGATAGATAGATAGATAGATAGATAGATAGATGGACAGAGATAGATAGATAGATAGATAGATTTAGTTTTCTGGAGTGTAACAGGCTTCAGTTGAGGCTCTACTGTCACGTTTCTCTGTTCAGAAGCTCTTAGAGATCCAGTGCTGGACGGGGGGGCCTAATTTGAAAGGACCTTCTCAGCTGGAACGACTTCCACTGTGAGCATGTTGAGGCCAAATATAGCCTACATCACAGGAGCGTGCTGCTTCAGACGACGACAGTGCAAGCGAATGACAGCACGCATCAGCAGACGCATGCCAAAACATCACCACAAACAATCACATGAGCTCATTGTGTGTCTCTGCGGCTGATCATTCAGAAGCCTATGAATATCTTCTGAAGGCAGAATCTGATCTGATGTGCATTTCTTCTATTCTTATGTATTAATCAGATGCATTAAATAAGAGATCAGAGAGCTGCGTTAGAGTCCAGATCCCTGCCTTAAGTGCATTTGCATAAAAACTAACAAAATGTTATACTCTTGTGATCAGTGTTAATTTTGACAGCAAATTTTGATTTAGTTTTAGTCATAGTCTTTTTACTAAAAAGAGTACTTGCGCGCTGTGAGAGGCGCTTTCTGTGTGTGTAACGTTATGCTTCAGTGTCTGCGCTCAGAAAACCGGACCGAATTGAGTTCTCTCTTGCATCGTCAGATTTATCCATATGTCTGCTCTTCTCTTACTCCCACATATTGACATTTTTGAACGTTTTATGCGACGTGCAGCAAGTGTATGTTAGCTTATGTCCCGCCGCTACACATGTACGCATCTAACCTCCGAACCATGCAGCAGATTCGTTCTGAATGAATCTCTTCCCAAATCGTCCCACCCTAACATTTTCGTCTCGTTTTTATTCGTTGACGAAAATGTCAATAGATTTACGTCATAGTTTTTGTCATTCAAAAAAAAATTTAGTTCGTTGTCGTCGGTGAAAAAAATGTCGTTGTTTTTTCAGGTTTTCAACTAGATTTCAATTGTGGTGGTGTTAATTTTTTGTTTAGTTTTAGTTTGTGTTTACATTTTTAGTTCGTTATTGTCTCGTTGTCGTCAGTGAAAATAATGTTGTTGACGAAAATTATGACGAAAATTTTTCGTCAACCAAATGAACACTGCTTGTTGTGATAAAGCATAAAATGCTTGTTATTTCTGTTCCTTATAACATAGCATGAGAAGAAAGTAGTTTTAGTTTCCCTGGATACCATGAGGCAAATATTTGTAGGAGAATACAGTACAGGAGATCATTAGGATTGTGTGATTGTGGGCAGATGTTTGTGATCTAATTTTGTGTGTTCAGATATTAGCATGTGATGACCAGCAAAACAGCAAGAAAATGGGAAAGATTTCCTGATGTCCAGTTCCTGAGCTCATCATCATCATCATCAGAATGAGCGCTTTGGTCTCAATATGAATGTGCTGGACAACAGAACAGACAAGAAACAGAGAGACACTGGTAATGTCAGTAAATAAAACACAGAAATTATTGAACTTTTTTTTTTTTTTAAGTTTTCCCCACTGCACTGGCACTCAGTTACACAACAAGTCAAGTCAAGTCAAGTCACCTTTATTTATATAGCGCTTTTAACAATACAGATTGTGTCAAAGCAACTGAACAGCATTAATTAGGAAAATAGTGTCAATAATGCAAAATGACAATAGTAAACACAAATTTTTCAGTTAAAGACAGTTCATCATTGAATTCAGTGATGTCAACATCCAGCTCAGTTTAAATAGTATCTTTGCAATCAAGTCAACGGTATCGCTGGAAACACAGACTGAACATTCACCACTCACATTAACATACATTTGCATCAACATCTGCTGCAGCTGTGCAGTAAATCACAGCTCATCATGTTCTCCAGGACTCAGTGATGCAGGATGAGACTCTTATGCACAGATTAGCTAAAACTGAAGCAGGAAATTGTAGGAACAAACTTCTTTGTTGTAGTGCTGCTCTATTTAGGGAAAACTTAGAATTGCAATTCTTCTGTTGAAAATGGTGAAATATTGCAAACTGGCAAAAAAACGAAACAAAAGAAACAGTATATCAATATAGCAATAAAATGATACCAGTAATAATAATAATTATTATTATTAAAAATGCTATATATTTCACTGTAAACGTATATTTAGAAAAATATAACAATAGTTAGAACATTGAGCATACGATCACTCCAACTCGCCAGATGAGAGAATTCCACAAACTCCTCCACATACCGCTCCAGAGGATGACCATCTTGCCGGATGGAGGAAAGGAGATCTTCAGCCCAGGTCATATTTTATTGGTCCGTTCTTCTGTTACGGTGTGTCGTAGGAACCACTGTAAAAAATGACCGTGGATTTAACGGTAAAAGACTGTAAAAATGCTACAGTAAAAACCTGTTAAATGGTTAACGGTAAATTCCCCTACTATATACGGTGAAAAACTGTATTGGACATTACATGTATTGGACATTAATTTTACGACAGGGGAACAGGCCAACTGAAAACACAATGAAAACTAGGACAAAAACCAAACATACCCCTAACAGCGGCACTGTGTTTATTTAAACGTGAGCAGCTCATGATACTGTTTCCTCTGGAAGCTTTTGTTCCACCAAGAAATAATGAAATCAAAATTTTTATCTCACAATAAAGACTTTTGTGGCAGTTCTGAGTTTCTATCTCACAATTTTGACTTTTTAAAAATTATTTAATAGAAACTCAAGAGAAAAAAAGAATTGTGAGATAAAAAGTCGGAAACAAATTTTTATCATGAGCTGCTCACGTGTAAATGAACACAGTGCCGTGCTTCACTCGGAAACACACAGAGATACATACATTTAATTGCAGCCTTTACGACCCGATAGCTGCACTATAAGCCATATCACAATTTCAGTTTTATTTCAATTAATCATGTAGTCATATGTCAGCACCATACTTCTGTATGATTTGCATTAATGCAGTTGACCTGAGTTTGACTTCAGTCAAAATCGCTGCTCTCTCTGCTCATATTGATCTGCAGTGTGTTTGCTGTGTCGTGCTAGCATGCAGAAGGAAATCTATCTCTGGCCTCTTGTAGTGAAACCTGATGCGGAGGCTTTGGTAAATATGCAGCACAGATCTATCAGTAGCTCCATTTCTCAGCACGACTCAGATTGATTTAGTGACTCTTAAGATGCTTCAGCCATGGACGTGTTTCTTTATCGTACTAATGGACGGAGAGAAAGAGCGAGAGGAAGTGCGGTTTATTTCAGCTTTTAAACTGTTTCTCTCTGCAGGTCACTGTCAGGTAAAGTGTTTACTAAGTGAACAGGCCTTGAGCAAACAAACAGCTTTAAAGCATTACAGTTTAGTCATGTTCAATTAGCCGCAAGCAAGTGCTGCTGTTGCCATGTATGAGTTCAGAATGAAATACACACTATTCATTATGCAATATGTACTGTAAGCGCAAGATGTAGATGAATTTATTGGGAGCAGATTTAGAGAAATTTAGCATGACATCAATTGCTCATCAATGGATCCACTTCAGTGAATGGGTGCCGTCAGAATGAGAGTCCAAACAGCTGATAAAAACATGCACAATAATCCAGAACGTGCATTTAAGTTATCTGGTCTTTCAGAATGTCCAGAGAACATTCAAAAGTAGCATGCCCATGTTCGCTAAATGATAAAATAAATTTTTTCATTCACATAACCACGAAAAACCTGGATGTTTTGAAATAATGATCTACTGTTAATGAAAATGTATGAATTTATGATCTATAAATATAATTTTATTTTAGAATTTATGTTCTATAAACAATTAAATCTGAAATAATGTTTTTATAATGTATTGAGAACAAAAACGTTCTTATAGAACGGAGCTTCCTTGGCTTGAAAAAAAACATATTTAGTCCCAAAAATAGATTGTTCTGATGGGTCGTGGACAGTAGAGAAAAAAATAAATGTTAAATGCAACTAATAAAATTAAACAAACTGTAAAATTGTGCATACTTTGTATATATATATTTTAACTTAAAGGGAGGCCAGAAAACTTCCTATATGTTTAGTTGTTGACATAAAAGGCAGTGCGTCCAATTAAACTGATATTTTAGAGAACATTCATCTAAACAAGGCATAAATGGACAGTTTGTGTGACAAATGTACACACGGTGAAAGAAAATTAGACCCAGAATCTATTAAGTAAATACAAGTTCACTTGCAACAAAGAAGTTGCTGTAAATTATAGTCGGCCAAGAGCATGAACCCTTTTTTAAAAGGTTAACTCTATAAATCACCTTAGCTAATGTTTAGAAAATTGAATTTTATTATGCCGTTCATGGCTAAATTAAATACATTGCAGTGTCTGGTTGTATAAGGACATCCTGGGTTTTTTTTGGCTGCCACTTCCAAGTCCAACGTAAAATTTGAGTAACAGAACCAGCTGAGAACCAATGATATAAAGATCCTTCATTAAATTACTGTACTTTATGGAAAATAAAAAGGGTTCTGCTGTTCATACAGGCAAAATAACCCAAATGTAGAGATGATCAGCGCTATCTTCACTAGAATATTATAGTGCAAGCAGGTGATGCAGCACGACACACACACAGAGAGAGAGAGAGAGAGAGAGAGAGAGAGAGAGAGATTTAAGATTCAGTGAAAAGGCTACGCGTCGCGCTCACGGCAGAGTTCGGATGCGTTTGTAATATCCGGGTTGGAAGGAGGGAGTGTCTCAGATTCCCAGCAGAAACACGCTGGAAAGAGCAGCGAGAGAGACGCGCTCCGCGGGAATATGGCATCGGGCAGAGGGAAGCGGAAGCGCAGCGCGGTGGAAACGGGTTCCAGCTCTCCGGACATGATTTAGATCGGGATCCGGACCGCGATGGAAAAGCCGCTGTGTTCGTCGCAGCCCGCGGCCTCGCTCGGGTTCGGCGGGTCTCCGGCGGGGAACATCGCGCCGCTGCAGCGCGGACGCACACGCGGGATAGAGGGAGTGCTGAGCAAATACACCAACCTCATCCAGGGCTGGCAGAACAGGTAACACAACCGAACACAACCGAACCGAACACGCTCAAGTGCGTGCTGAAGTTTACATTGACCGAGCTCAACTCGTGGCCGCAGTCTGTCATGTCATATTACCACAATAGCCTACGTGTGACATTAACTGCATTTTAGATCTAAATATGATTTATTTAGGTTTTTTTTTTTTTGTCATTTGCCTTTTTTAGTTAAATTTAGGTTAGTTATTCAGTTATGATATTTCATTAGTTCATTAGATACTCGTGTTATATGTAAACACTGTTATATATTTCTATACTTGTGTGACAGATGACCATAAAACGACCACATTGTCCAATGTGTCATAAGGGTCGTTTTTTTAAAATTGAGATTTATACATCATCTGAAAGCTGAATAAATCAGCTTTCCATGGATGTATGGTTTGTTAGGATCGGACAATATTTGGCCGAGATACAACTATTTGAAAATCTGGAATCTCAGGGTGCAAAAAAAAAAAAAAAATCAAAATATTGAGAAAATCGCCTTTAAAGTTGTCCAAATGAAATTCTTAGCAATGCATATTACTAATTAAAAATTAAGATTTGATATAATTACGGTAGGAAATTTGCAAAATATATGCCATCCATGGAACATGATCTTTACTTAATATACTAATGATTTTTGGCATAAAAGAAAAATTTATAATTTTGACCCATACAATGTATTGTTGGCTATTGCTACAAATACACCCGTGCTACTGGTTTTGGGGTCCAGGGTCACACACACACACACATATATATATATATATATATATATATTCTACACTAGGTTGTGTCAAATCTCAAAAGTTTTTAGTATGTTAAAATGAGGCCATAAAAACTAATAATTAGATAGCTCTGAAAAAAAAAACAGTGTTGAAAATTTTTAGATTAATTATAGTCAGAAATAAGATAAGATATGCACGTATTCACACACACCTATAAATCTGGCTTTTGAACTCACGTATTGCTCATATTTTGTGGTTATGATTCTCATATCTGCTGTGTATTCTGGCATAATGTGACTAAAATTTCCTAATGTCCTTCATTGCCAAAGTGTTGCATCATAACAAAACTTCCTTATAATCCCCCCCCCCCATATTGATGCCACATGTTTGCTTTTGTGTTTTTAGAGTTAAAGTGAAGCATTCAAATGTTAGAAATGTGTTTTTGTATTTGTTGAGTTAAAGCTGAAGTCATCCTGATATGTTAGTCATTGAACAAACACTTGAGGTTGGTTCAGACTCGTTGCTCGTTTCACAGGAGATTCTGAGATGAACTGATATTCAGGAATAATTACACAAGAGATCAGGAACCAGTTTAATAAATAAACACACACACATGTTATCTAGATGAGAATCTGATCTTTGTACTTTAAACACAGTCCATCTGTAAGTAATAAAACAGTGCAGGCAGAAATAAGTTTCTTCACACACAAGGTCTATTTCAGGCTGTGTTTCATGAAGAGGATTGTGCAGATGTGTGTGTTTTAGGACGTTCTGACCTGTGTGTGTCTGTGCGCTGAACGCATGGGACGAGCTTTGATATTCACATCAGATTCTCTGCTGATGGTGACGTGAGTTTCCATTGACTCAATAGAGTCAGTCTGTTATGAGACGATTATGAGCTGCGATTATGATCATAAGAACCTAGAGGAAAATCATATTGCTCAGATGTTACCCATTTAAAGATCAGGAAAAATGTAAACATCATATTTAGGGCCCCATAAAATCCATTTTATTTTCTTCCCAAATTCCATGTTTTCCATTTAAATTTTTCTGGATTCTGTTTTAATGGTTTAATGCTATATTTAAAAAAATAAATAAATCTTTTAAAATGTAACGAAATGAGAATATAGTGATTTAATTTGCAATAAAACATTGCATTTTATTTAGGTTTTTACTTTTTTACAAATAAAGTGTGGCACAACAGAACTTTACTGTATAAATTACAGCTTGGATGTTAAAATATCTGGATTATTATATTCCTTTATAAATCTTAATTAGCAATTAGTGTTGTCAAAAGACCCGGCATTTCGGTACCAAGTCGGTACTAAAAAAATGTAAACGTTACGGTACCAGGTTTTCTTAAGTACCGGTGGTACCGAGTACCCGGTCAACCCGGTTCTTGAAGCGCTATCAGAAAGCTATCCTCTTCCGGTGTTGCCAAGTCCGCGGTTTTACCGCGGAATTGGGCTGCTTTAACACTGTTGCCGCGGGTTGTTTTTCATGTCCGCGGGTTGAAAAACGACCCCAGACAACACTAATAGCAATTATAAAATAATTAACAATAGTTCTTCATAAGGATTGTTATTTGGTAGCACTTTATTTTACAAACTACCCCTAAACTGAACCCTAACCCCATGTAGGTTAGTAAGTACATGTACTGTGCAACCTGTTATTTTTATTATTATTATACAAATATTATTATTAATAATAATCTAAAATAATAACGTTGTTGTTATTATTATTATTGATTACTTTGAGAAGTACATCTGAATGTACAATAGTAATATAATTCTATCATAACATCAAGTTAATTGAACTTTGTCTTTTATTTTGGCGGACTGTCATTTAGACTTTTGTGTTTTTGACATAGTTTTTAAGCATTATTTCCAAAAGAAATGGTGAATTGCTCATAAAATGCTCTTGGAGCAGCTCTGGAGATGAAGTTTATGTGGACTGCCATTGTAATATAGACACACAGAACAAGCTGATTACATATTTAAATAGCAGTCAGTTTGCAGTTTAATACGGTCTAATTCATATCGCGACTTGAATTTGATTTATACTATGGCCTTCCTTTTGATTTATTATGCCAAAAGATTTGATTCATTATGCCAAATTCAGTGACATTCTGCTCTTCATTTAATCTCCTGCTGTCTAGGAGAACTAACTGATATTAAAGAGATATCATTTGTGATTTCTCTGTCCTGTATTCAGAGTTATTCATACCATGGCTCAGGAGGAGATGAGAACATATGTTGACATTTGGATGGTGACAATGTAATGTTTCTGAGTTCAGCCTCGCACACACACGCGCACATGCACACACGCACGCACGCACGCACGCACACACTCAGTGCTTGTTTCTCCGTGTTCAGCAGGACTGTCAGTCTCTGAGCTGGTGGACGTGACTCAAGCAGCTTTATGTTGTTGTTGTTGTCGTCAGGAGAGTGAAACAAGTAAATATAGTATGAATATATCAGATATGTGTTATTCATCCAATGTGTTTTTCTGTCCTTGATCTCAGTGGTTGTTTATAACATTTAATTCAATTATCTTTAAGATCATAAATACCCTCTCTATAGTTATTTAAAGGGGTCATGTGATGCGATTTCAAGTTTTCCTTTCTCTTTGGAGTGTTACAAGCT
>NW_015536525.1:231399-260187 GCF_001515605.1 Sinocyclocheilus anshuiensis
AGTCTTGATATTTACTTTGAAAGCTGACGCTCGCGATTATGGTAAGGGGCGTTACATTTCCGACGCGTGCTTGTGGTGTTCGGCCAATCACAATGCACTGGGTCAGCTGGCCAATCAGAGCAGACTGCGCTTGTCAAAGGAGGGGGCTTTGTTGAAAACGAAGTGTTTGAGAGAGGCGGGGCATAGAGGACCTACAATAATGTACAGTATTTGAAAAATAATGTGTTTTTTGAACATTAAAGCATGTCAACATATTCTGTTACACCAAATACACAAAATAATGATCTTTAAAAAAGCATCATATGACCCCTTTAAACACCTCTTATAGGCAATATTATTGTAGTATCATTGAGATAATATCATACTTTTTATTTTTTTATTTTATTAAATTTTATTTTTTTAGTTAAAATGTTTTTTTTTTTTTTTACATTTTTAGTACTTTTTAAAAACATGTCTATATCATTTGTATTCATTTTTATTTCAGTTTTAAGTTTCAAGTTAAATCAAATTAAAATGTAAATGTTGGAAACTAGCTGGAATAATAAAAAAAAGTTCAGTTAATGTTTATTTTATTCAAAATAATTATTTTTTTTATGTTAACTTTAATAACCCTGTTAAAAGGTGACATTTCACCCCAAAATTAAAATTAAAATGTATATAATTCATAAAATAAATTAAATAAAAGCAAATTTTTTTAGGACTGTTAAGATGCATTGTGCCATTATTTATTACTTTTTTTTTTTTTGAAGTCTCAATATTTTCTATAATATTCTATTATATATATATATAGAGAGAGAGAGAGAGATTTCAAAAACCATAATTAAACTATGTACATGTGTTATGTACTACAACATTTAATACTATTACTATTACTATAATAACTATTTTTAAATATATTGAAGTAGTTTATTACTTTTGCATCACAGTAATGATAATTTGGCATTTAAATGTGCTTAACTGTCTTGAAAATAATGTGATGATAAAAGTCCAACAATCACAATGGTCCTAAAAACATTTTGTTATATTCAAAATATAATTCTATCTTTCTTTCTTTCAGTTGTTGAAATATGACCTGTACATGTTCTCGAGGCGTTTTCAAGGCTGCTGTTGTTGGTTTGCTGAGATGCAAACATACATTTCTTAGGGAATGAACTAGAGTTGATTAATCGAAAGAACAGACTAATTACTGATGAGAGAAATCACTAAAACATCAAAAATATAACACCTTTATCAGTTATGATACGCCATAAACCTTTCCAGCTCACGCACTTACAAAAGGCATTTCCGCTCTATGGAAATTAGATTAAATATTTCATTTGAGGTAAATGAAAATGAGGCTGTAGAAGCTGTTCAGTATGTTGAACTTTTTTTCTTTTTGCTTTGGTGTCAGTCATGCAGTCAACTGTACATTCGTTTCATATTGCAGCAGCACTACAGTATACAGTATTTTTTTCTTTTGTAACTCTTTCACCAGGTTTAATAGGTGGACTGGAAACACCAGGCTGAAGAATAGAAATGTAACTCTACTCTGGTATTATGACCTTTCTCAGATTAGTAGGCGAGTGAATTTTTCTCTACAGACACAGATCTCAGTGAACAGATGCTTGAAGC
Source organism: Sinocyclocheilus anshuiensis (assembly GCF_001515605.1). Taxonomy (NCBI): domain Eukaryota; kingdom Metazoa; phylum Chordata; class Actinopteri; order Cypriniformes; family Cyprinidae; genus Sinocyclocheilus; species Sinocyclocheilus anshuiensis. The sequence goes on from NW_015536525.1 coordinate 233,011, forward strand.
ATGGAAAATGTGACTAAAAGCAGAAACTGAAGTGCACCTGGGGTTTTATTTCTGTGTTATTTGAGCTGATTGAGGAACGGTGAAACTCGCAGGTGTATCTGTGCCGTGGGCGACAAATCTTGACGTGTTTGTGTCACAACGCTTTCTTTTGCAGTACTGACTCACTTCACTGTTTTCCACCAAAGTGTTTCCTGCAGAATTCTAAACATTCTATTTTTAAATAAAGTTGAAATATCACGTCTCACAACAGTGAGAGTGTCTCTTTAACTAATAAACATTCAGTAGATGAGTCCGTAAATGTTAATCCAGTTACTGCTCTGATGCTTTCCACAATTTCATTAGACTGATTTAAACCCATAAATCATTAGTTTGCATATGTTTTGCACACGCATAACACGAATCTGTGTTGTCATTGCTTTTTTTTTTACACCAGCACTAAATAACGTGGCAGGAAACATTGTAGGTTTTCAGAGCAAAACTTACAAACTATTCAAAAGTTTATGGCAAAAAACTTTTGGCCACGGGGGAAGTCGTGGCCTAATGGTTAGAGAGTCGGACTCGTAACCCAAAGGTTGTGGGTTCGAGTCTAGTATCAGCAGGGATTGTAGGTGGGGGGAGTGAATGTACAGCGTTCTCTCCCACCTTCAATACCACGACCGAGGTGCCCTTGAGCAAGGCACCGAACCCCCAACTGCTCCCAGGGCGCCGCAGCAAAAATGGCTGGACTGGAGTAATGATGCTGAAAATTCAGATCTGATCATCGGAATAAATTATTTTACAATATATAGACAGAAAACAGCTATTTTAAAATGTAATATTTCACAATATTAGTTTTTATTTTATTTCAAGTAATTTTTTTTTTTAGTTTTTAGTTTGAGTTAACTATAATAAACCTGCTTACAGGTCACAGTTCACCCCAAAATCAAAACAAAGAAATTATAATTCACATAAAGCAAAGCATATTTGATCATTAAGATGCATTGTGGCATTATTTGACTTATCTTACTGTTTTTAATGTATTTTGATCAAATAAACACAGCCTTGGTGAGCAAACAAAACTATTAAAAAAATAAATAAAACAATACAAATCTTACCAATAGATTGATGGCTTTAATAAATCTTTCACCTTTTAGACTAATTTTGTTAATATTTGTCAAGGTGAGTGTCTCTCTTTCCTGTATTGGACAGTCTGGTGTGATGGTAAAGGACGCCTGCTAACACGTGGCATAGAACATACTGCTGCTTTCCTGCTCGCAACGATAGATTTTGATATGAGAAATCTGGAGATGAAGGTTATGCAAAAATGACACAGAGCTGTGATGTCATACAGGAAGTCAGTCAGTGCCTCCCAAATCGCATACTTTATATGCGATATAGAATTATATACACTATTCTATGATGTTTTGTAGTATAAATAGTGCGAGTAGTGTGTTCACACTGAAAATTCCAAAAAGAAAAAGTGCACTTTAAATACCCGGATGATGCACTTAAATAACCGAAAAAACAAAGTGTGGAATGCTGAACACTTCATGCACTCAATTGTCTCAGCTTTAATTACGTAGCAAAGTAGGAGGGGCTATCGGACTCCGATTATGAATGACAAAATAACTTTATTAAAGGGGTCATATGATGTTGCTAAAAAGAACATTATTTTGTGTATTTGGTGTAATGAAATGTGTTTATGCGGTTTAAGGTTCAAAAAACACATTGTTTTCCACATACTGTACATTATTGTTTCTCCTCTATGCCCCGCCTTTCTGAAACGCATCGATTTTTACAAAGCTCATCAGTCTGAAAAGCAAGGTGTGCTGTGATTGGCCAGCTATCCAGTGCGTTATGATTGGCCGAATACCTTCTTTGGATATGAGACTTTAGTCTTTGCAACTTTACAGATCTTCTTTATGCACCAAGAGCTTGTAACACTCCAAAGAGAAAGGAAAAATTGAAATCGCATCATATGACCCCTTTAAATTCATATACTACATGGTTGAGTACATAGTGCATATGTACATATTGTATAAGTGCATAGTGTATAGTGTGTCATTTGGGACGCAGTTAGTCAGTTGTTAGTTGACACGGAGTCAGATCAAAGCGTTTTTAACAGACACAGAGTCAGATGGGGAGGTTGGGTTTGCATCCTGACCTCTGACCTCCTCCATCATTGTCACATACATACATAAGATAGATAGATACATAAGATAGATAGATAGACAGAACATGTACAGATGGTCACCAGTTTAATTCGTAAACTTGGTTTGTAGTGTAGTACTGGACTTGAAAGCGTCTCTCTCGAAGAACAATATCCATAAAAGTGAATGATTTACAGATATGAAGTGATTCCAGCGCTGCGAGTGTCTGTGTAACTAGGCCACACATCTGAATGCACTCAATGCTCATATGATGAATGAAACACGTTTTTACTGTGTTTGTTTCCGTGATGGTAAATCCTCCTCTGTTTCGGGATCAGAGCTGCTCTTTTATGTCTTTGTGAACATGATTACATGGTCTTGAAAGGGTCTGATTTGGGGTCAGAGCACATTTTGAAATGTTTGGTGCCTGGAGGCTGGAGTCTATGAGATAAAGAGCAGCGTCGAGGATAGAAAGCTCAGAGAGAATAGACTCAAAAGTTCACTCTAATTTCATCATCTATATTATGAAGTGTAACTTTTCTTTGCCTCCACTTTAAAAAAAGCCTACTATACAGCTGCATGACCAAATGTAGTTTATACTTCAAAAAGTAAAAGGTGCCACGTGGACCAGAAGAGCACTTCTGGAAGTATTTTCTCCACTAATTTTCTCAATAAAGAATACTTAACCATGAACCAAACCAAACAGCTTTGAGATCAATCACATTACAAACATTAACAGGAGGGAAAAAACAATTACTTGAAATTATTTATATATGAAGCATTTCAAATGACATAACTGAATCAATGTAACAATTGACATTTTTTCAGTTTTAAGTATAAAGTATAAAATGTGTTTTACTTGTTCAAATAATATATTTTAATATGGAATAATGGAAATCACTAAAAAGCAAATAATATGTCTGTGTGGAGAAAATAAATGGGGTTTTTATTTGTGTCTGATCAGATCAGATCTGCTTACTTGTGTGCCAAAATAAGGAAGTGTGGCATGATTTTAATTCAACACAGGCTATCAAATCATCTAAAAATTTTGCAACTTGCAACAGAAATACTGTACATTTCTAAGCAAGATAAACAGTAAATGCATGTACAGTATATGATGCATTGCAATGCAGGTTTTTGAGCTGTGATTATTTTGCATGTTACTAAGTGCAGTTTGTTTTCTTTCCAAAGCTTTATTGATTGTTTTAAAGCAGTCAGTTCTCCAGATGAGGATGAGCGGATGCTGCTTTAGCACTGGCCTACTGTATGTAGACAGCGAGCAGCACACTAGAGTTTGGTGAATACACTAGAAACACATTCATAATGCATGTGGAAAAATGAGCCTGTCACTAAGATCCATGTGTTTCACTTTTACTAAACATGTCAAAACAAATGTCAAACGTGTGTGTGTGTGTGTTTGTGTGGTTATTGAAGCTCTCGCTGTAAGTGAAGTTTGTTGCTGGTCAATGCTGCTGATGCTGTGATCAGACAGAGTCATTGATCCGCTTCAGAGAGAAACACACAGACACGCACACAACAACATCCGCACTCGCACACGCTTGCTTTCTTTCTGTTTTATAAAAAAAAAAAGGTTTTCTAAAAAATTGTGTATGAATGTGCAATATGTACACAATTACATTAAATATGTGCTAATTGTGCATGCATTCTTAAACAAAAATCAACATTTTTTTAAATTTTATTTCATTTATTAACAGCATGTGAGGGACTGACAATTTCTACAATTTCATTTTTTTCTACTTTTTCTTCGTTCATTCAATTTCTTTTCTTTATTTCCTTTTCTTGCTTGCTTGCTTTATTTTATTTTCCAAAAATAAAACTTGTGTCAAAAAACTTTATATTAATATGCAATTTGGACACTTATTCAATAAATATTTGTAATTTTGTGTGCATTCTAAAACCAAAGATCTGCTTTTTGGAAATATTGCACTTTAATTTTATTTTAATTTTAACTGCATATTTGGAATTGAAGATTTCTACAAAACAGTTACTAATGTTTACAATTGTTTATTAAATGTAAAAGATATTTGAGAATAATATTATGTTCACATTAATTTTTACATTCATTCATTACTCATAATAGTGTGGTTTATTGTATTTTTAGTGGATGTTTCTATGTTATACATGGTGAAAACACCATCATAAAATCACGAGAAAGCAAGGCTAACACAAATACAAAATCTAAACCACATCTGAAATTACTTTTATAGGATGAGAAATTAATCATTGAATGAACTGTTTTCCAGGTCTGTTTGGTTTAGTCAGTCGTGTAAGAACAGGCTGGAGCTGTGAAGAGCTTCTTCAGGTGTGCTTCTGTGGTTTTCTGTAGTTCAGCTGCTGTTATGTGCACTTTCTCATACGGTTTAATCACACAGAGAGCTGAGCTGGGACTTTCACTCTCATTTACACCCTCTAATTGTCTGAGCGGGTGATTGGAGCCGTGGCCTCTGGCCAGAGGGATTGTGGGATTGAATAAGAGTCATCCCATCTAAACCATCATTTGAACTCCGCAGACACAAACTCTCAAACTCTCTCCGTCTGATTCGCTTTCATTGTTCTTCTGTTAATCTCGGACTGTTGAAGAAATTATTCTTCAGTGTGTCCAGACTCTGATTCTGTTCTGCTCTACACTTACATTGATATTTTTGGGTCTTTGGAGATTATATATACTATTTTACATACAATACACAAAAAATATCAAATCACAAATCATACAAAGAATAGAATAATTAATAGAATAAACAAAATAAATAAATGCATACATACATAATTTGCTAAACATAAATGAATGTCTAAACAACTATTCAAAACATTTACAGGAGTCACATGAAACGCTTATTTTTGTAAAAGCTGAAACAGAAATCAACTCTCTCTCTCTCTCTCTCTCTCTCTATATATATATATATATAATTTTTTAAAGATTACTCAAATTCTTTTAAAAAATATATTTTCATTTTATATTATATTATGTATTTATTCTATTTATTTTTTTATGTATGTACTGTATTATGTATAGATTAATGTTTGCATTTATGTTTAGATTTATGTATATATGTTTTGATTTATTTATGCTAAGATTTACTTATCTGCTTAGATTTATGTTTAGAATTATTTGTTTAGGTTTATTTATGTTTAGATTTAATTGTGTTTACATGTATTTATTAATGCTTAGATTTATTCATTTTGTTTGTATATTTATTTGTTTATATTTGTTTCGTGTCTTATTTTTTTCAGTGTATTGTATGCAAGTCTGGCATTCATAAGGTTGATTTTATTTTTCCTGCCAGATTTTATTTTTTTTTAGATAAGAATTTTGTTCTTAAGTGATTTGCCTGCTTAAATAAGGTGAAATAAACATTTTGAATAGTCCTGCTGTATGACAAACCGCCTCTTAATTAATATGAGCACATAAAAACAGCTTGCAAAATAATTTTAAGAGTTTTAAAATGCTGTTTTAAATGAAGCATGCCACACGACAGGACTGTCAGCTTTGCATGTTCTGTCAAAGTATTTCTCTCCAAGTATTTAGAAATAAAATCATATAATGTTATGGTTATGTATATGATAATGTTATCATATAATGTAACACATGGTGCAGTCAGTGCAACGCAACACACCGAGTCATTCTCTCTTCACTCAAGTGGTGATGCATGACTGTATGAATGTATGGTGATGGATGTTAATCTGTGTGTGTGCAGGTATTTCGTGTTGGACCCTGATGTGGGTCAGCTGCAGTATTTCGTGAGCGAGCAGGGGCGGAGTCAGAAGGCCCGCGGATCCCTGCCTCTGATTGGTGCGTCTGTGACGGCGAGCGACGAGGCGCCTCACATGTTCATCGTCAGCTCGGCCAATGGGGAGCTCTTCAAACTCAGAGGTATTTTACACTCGCGCTCGTGACTCTCAGATCAGTGCGTTCAGGAGACGATGAGCTAAAGGTTACTTGTTTCACGCAGCAGTATTGGGCTGTTACCACGGCAACCAGCGGCCTCTCTTTACAAAATTCATGTTTCATGCAGGAGTTTGTGTATTTATTCAGTATTTTTCTCTCTGCAGTTCTGGAGGCTTTTGTATTGAGAGTCTCGCTGGTATTCAGTCTGTTTCTCAGTCTGTCCAGCCATATGGAGAAAAACTGTGAACTAAGCACATGATTCACTTCCATTTGGATGTCAGTTCTATACACTACCATTCAAAAGTTAGATTTTTTCCCCCCCAAGAAATTACTACTTTTATTCATCAAGCATGCATTAAATTGATAAAAAATTGACAGTGAAGACATTTATAATGTTACAAAATATTTCTATTTCAAATAAATGCTGTTCTTTTGAACTATCAATTCAACAAAGAATCCAAAAAAATTACGGTTTCTGCAAAAATATTCACCAGCACAACTGTTTTCAGCATTGATAATAATGAGAAATGTTTCTTGAGCAGCAAATCAGCATATTAGAATGATTTCTGAAGATCATGTGACACTGAAGACTGGAGTAATGATGCTGAAAATTCAGCTGCGCATCAGGAATAAATTCCATATATTTCTAATGTTCTCTCGGTGTCATCAGGTTCATTGTTTAGAATGAATCTGTGTTTATTAGCATCTCTGTTAATTGCAGTCAGTCCATCTCCTGCTCGTTACAGAAGCATCTTCATCACCTAATTAAAGTGGGAGATTGTTTAAATTGCAAAAAGAGTGAAGCTTATCTGTGATGAAGCATTCTTGACATCTGTTTTACCCATTAAATGAGCATTAAGTGGGTTCTGATGAAGGTTGTAGTGCTGCATGTTCTGATGAGAGACAACATCTATTTCTATGAGCAACAATAACTGAGAAACAGTGAGAGGAAGAACATCTGGCACATTGACTCTCAGAGCATCTGCTCGCTGCTGCCATCTCAAGGGGTTCTGGGTATTTACTGTGAGGTTTAGTAGCTGGATTCTACTAGCTGGTCCAAGGTGGCTCTCAGTTGTGAGGATTTGGCTAAGCTATGAAACCAAGGACCTTGATGATGAAAATCAGGTCATGTCATCTTAAATTCAACATGAAATCAAAGCTGGCCTGCTTAAAAAATATTTATTTATTCATTTATTATATTTAACATTTTTATTTTAGATTTATTAATTTAGTATAATTTTATTTATTTATGTGTATTAGATTTATTTTATTTTATATTGATTTGTTTATTATTAGTTTTTTACATATTAGTTTTTTATTTTATATTGATGCATTTTATATGTATTTGTTACATATTTAATGTATTTATTTTTACTTATTTATTTTTGGCCCCTGTAACAAAATCAGGTTTTGCAAGCCAACATTAAAAAAATGACAGTATGGAATAGATAGGAAACATTAGGCATCTGATTAATAATTTAGATTTTTATTACAAAATGTTTCCTGATGCATCAGTTTTCCTGCGATATGATTGAATGCAATGTTATTGTTAGTCTGTTCCCTTGATTTTTACTCTTGTGTGCAAAATACTTCCATTTAATGTGACCAGATTAGCACACCACATCTTATCTATAATGTTTTGTAAGAGTGTGCTTGTTAAATAAACCAAATGAAATATAATCATTTTAAAATTGCAAAGATGCAGTGCGTGTGTGTGTTATGTTGTGTTGTGTTAATGTTTGGGCGGCTGCTGCTCTGTTTCTCATTAATGGTCTATTTCTGGTTTATTCAGGCTCTAATGTTGATGCCCTGCTGAAGCTCAGGGAAGTTTGATGATTTCAGCTCAAGTGCTTCACTGGCGCTTGTTTTGTCTCTAGGAATAGTCTGACTTCCTGTTGAATGTGGAAGTGATGCGGTGTTCAGGGTCACTCGTCTGACCCTCAGCAGTCATTGTGAAAGATCAGTGTGTTATTTTAGTATCAGTGAGATACTATTATACTGTAGTTTTTATTTAGAGTTTTAATTAGTATCACTTTTATGTTTACATTTTAGTTACTTCTTAGTTAGTTCTCTACTTAGTAACAGTTTTGGTGTTTTACTTCAATCCCAATCTAACATGATTTAATAGAAATGCATCTTTTAAGCTGTTTCCATGGTGACTATAATGCATTAATACTTTGCATATTTACTCTCCCTCTCTCTCTCATGTTTTCTCCCATAATTCCTCTGTCCCAGCGGTGGACGCCACAGAACAGCAGTTGTGGATGACACAGCTACAGGCGTGTACCAGACGCCACTCCGACAGCAGTGCCAAGGTCTGTGCGAACACACACACACACACACACACACACAAACACACAAACACAAACACACACACACATTGTGGAGTATGTTTGAGGAGAGCAGGGAAAGTGTTATAGGAGAATCCGTTTCTTGCATTTGGGAGATTTTGGGTAGCGTGTTTGTAAAGTTTTGTACACTGTAAACTTGTGAAGGTCAAATATCCTCACTAATACAGAGAAATATCATGACGAGTGACTCGTGAAGACATTCGATGTGTCGTCACTAATTGAAAAGACTCATGAATGGTCCATTTGATGCTTTTTATGTAAATCTAACTATGTGCATGGTCAGGAGATAGAAAAGATCACTAATCTGATAGAAAAACAATGAAAGTCTATGAGATAAGCTCACTATTATAGTTTCTAAGGCAGTGGATCTCACTGTGCACAACAATATTCAAAGTCCTGAAACTTATTTTAATGTATGGGCAGTCCTACAATAGTTTCTGCAAATTAAAATAAATAAATAAATAAATAATTACATTTGAGGATTCCAAAAATGTTCTTCTGGGCTATTATTAATATTTATAACCATGACTTACATAAAAGATTTTCATTATTTAAAATAAAATAAACCTTATTTTCTTTCAGCTAGTTGTCAAGGAAACATTTCTCATTGTCATTTAGTTTAACTTGATGTACTAAAACTAACTAAAACTGAAATAAACTTAATACAAACTATATAGACATATAAAGAATATTAAAAATTAATAAAAAATAATACTGAAAATAACACTGATTTACATGACTTCCCAGTTGTTCATGATTTACTGAATTAAATCATATTAAAATATTCAGTATATTAACTCATAATATATTTGCATAACTGGTCAAATGTGTATTCATTATAAAAATGCCCATATAGTTTTAAGGTTGTAATAATTTCCATGACTTTTCCAGGTCTAGAAATCACACTTATAAAATTGAAATGCAGGTATTTCAAGACCGTGAGAATCGTTGTTCTTCAAAGAAACAGTAAAAAAAAAAAAGAAAGAACAATTGTTGAAGTGAATTAAAATAAGAAAGATCTTGATATAGTTGTTTTAGCCTTTGTCATATTTTAAATCATTTTAAGTCATCTTGAGGGCTCTTTGCTAAGGCGTAATCTGATCAGTTGTTGTTCACAGATGAGAAAACTGAAGGATTGTGACGAGCATCTGTGTGTCGACCGAACTCAGAACACATTGGACGCACAGGTAACACACACACACACACACACTTTCTCTTGTTTAATGTGTGTTTGTTACATTACATGTCTCATGTCCTGAAGTGTTTGATTGTTTTACACACAGTAGCGGTCTGTCTCTGTTAATGCGGTGCTGTAGTAACTGCTCATCAGCTCATGATCACAGAGCTTCATTGAGTGAAGAACAGATGCTTTATTCTGCCTCTTTCTTTCTCGGAGTTCCTCTGTAACTGATATCACACATATTGATCCAGATGGATCTAGAGTCACTGCTTAGGGCATTAGCACACACATACTACTTTTGCTTTTCAGTTCACAGGGTTGTTTCTGACTCTTTAAAAAAAACATAATCTCCCACCTCAGTCTCAAAATACAAAAATATGAAAAAATACAAATTTCACCAATATTCACATCAGCACTTTTTTATATATAAATAAGCATTTTTCAATGACCACTTTTTAAATAAGTTAGCTGCATACTGCAAAAAAAGGTTTTTGATTACTTGTTTAAATTAGTTTTCTAGTTAAAATATCACTGAAAGTCCTTGAAACAAGATAAACGTACTTGAGAAGGAGCACTGCATGAGAAATTATGACTTGTTTTTATAGACTATATCTTAAATATGAGTGTGTTTTGTCTTACTCCATGGCTTACTTATCCTATTTCAAGGTGAGATGTTAACAGGAAAAAAAGACAAAATACTCATTAAGTATTACGAATAATTGTTTTGCATAGTTGCATTACTAATTCAAAGCCTAAAGCACTAAAAAGAAAGGAAAATACTTTTTACCAAAGATGAGATTTATTTGTTGTGTTATTCATTTAATTGATTTTTTAAAATTATTCATAATTTTTTATTTATTTATTCATTCATTCTTGGCACTTTTTTTAAAAAGGTAACATTATAAAATGATTCTAAACTGTATTTATGGGAAATTTTTGATTAATTGAGTCATGATGCAATGACAAAATTCCTGATACATCAGTTTTCTTGCAATATGATTCGGTGCAGTGTTAATGCTTTAATACATGAACTAATAAGAATGAAGATCACTGATAAAATGTCTAATAATGTCCTTGGCTAGAAAAATCATTGCACCACACACTGCACTAAATAAAATGAATGTTTTATTTAAAAAATGATTTCAGGCCTGTGGGACGGCATTTGGCTTCAGTTGCTTTGTGCCCACGTTCGCTGTCAGAATGTGTTCGGCCGACACACACACACACACACATCTCTGTTCACCTGAGAGATAGAGCGCTATAGTGTTTTACAGAGAGAGAGAGACAGACAGACACCTGTCTGTGTGAACATCTGACCTACTTCTTCTCTGCTCTGTCATTATGTTGCTAAAAAGAACATTATTTTGTGTATTTGGTGTAATGAAATGTGTTTATGCGGTTTAAGGTTAAAAAAACACATTATTTTCCACATACTGTACATTATTGTTTCTCCTCTATGCCCCGCCTTTCTGAAACGTGTCGATTTTTACAAAGCTCTATGATGCCATGTCCAGCCGGAGCAATGATTCAAAAACATGAAAACCCATTATAAACGAGGCATTTGTTGCATCCAGTGGGGACATAATTACGGATTATAATGACTTATACTGTCTTTTTACGCGTTGCGTTGCATCGCGCCGCGTAAACATAAAACCATGTCTGCATTTGTGATCGGAGAAATGACAAAACATCGCATCATATGACCCCTTTAAAGGCTCATATAATGTTATATTCAAGGCTGTGAATTGTTGTGATTAATTGCATCATCTTGTTGTAATTAACACACTGAATTCTGAGTAAACTCAGTAACAGCGTGTGATTGTGAAGTACAGTAATCTGTGAATGACACTCACATCACAGTAGCAGCTCAAACACAAAAACAAACCGATTATCCTCAAACTGCATCAAAACACACAGCAATACACATATATTCATTTATCAACATATTCCATACTGAAAACAGCTTTTCTCAATTTATGGATTTAATCTTACTGTAAAGATGCAGTTCTCTTCACATTTCTGTGAATCACTCATGGGTGATATTTCACTTATTGATTTTCATTGATCATTACTCTTCACCACACAAACACGCTAACTGACTTTTGTTACACATCAAAACAAAAGTTTTGTTTGATTTATAAGTTACCAATTTAGTGATAAACAGATGCTTTGCTGATGTCTGTGCATGTGTGATAAAATCCTGTTTTAATCAGCTCTAAATGTTCAGAACAAACTTTAGAAACCACAAAGTTTTAATGCCTAACACTGATTGCATGCATTAAAACATTGTTTAATGGTGTTATTTTGGTATCATTGAAATGATATACTGTATACTGTTATAGTTTTATTAATAGTTTTAATTAGTTTTTGTTTTTATATTTAGTTTTCATTTTAATTTTATTTAAAGTTTTAGTAACTTTGTTGTGTGTTGTTGTCGTTTTTATTATTATTTTTTAAATATGTCTACATAGTTTTTTAGTTTTTTTTTCAGTTTACGTTTTAGTTAACTAATGCCGAGTTCACACTGCACGATTTTAGCCCGATTTTTCCTCGCCGACAGGTTTTGCGAAATCGCCGACAAATGCCCAAATCGGCAAATCGGTGCTCGTTCACTCGAATGACAATCACGCAGTGTGGATTATCAAAGACGCGATCTGAGGGAATCGCCGACACGTCGCCGACGCCCGTGAAATATTTGGCATGCTAAATATCTGGAGCTGTCGGCGATTCTTCCTATTGTGAAGTCATGCAGTGTGAAACCCCCTGTCGCCGATCCATCGTGCAGTGTGAACACAGCAACAACTGAATGCTACCCCAGATAGTCACGCAGTGTGAAAACAACGGCGATCCGACGAGTTTGAAAATCGTGCAGTGTGAACTCGGCATAAAGCACTTGAGCTGAAACTAAATGAAAATGAGAAATGTTGCCTTGGCAACTAGCTTAATATATTTTACTTCAGCTAACATTTATTTTATTTCAAGAAATTATTTTTTTTGTTTGTTTTATTTAATGATAATATCCCTGATTTAATCATCATTTAATTAGTTGTATATGTTAATGCATTAACTAGGATATTTGAAGGTTTCTGTATTTTTTGATAATATATCAGGCTCTTTTTTTGTCTTTTAAGACATTAATTGTATCTGTGTAGTTCTGATGCTTTAGTGTATTTAGCAGTCGTGTGAAGGTCATTTTCTGGTTGTGACTTCTGTGGCTTGTGTTTTCTGGAGTGTGATTGTGGTGTGAATGAAGCTGTAATTCTGCATTCACTGCTCGTTAGACTGTATTATGTGTATCTGTGAATGGGAAGGTTTTTTTTTACCATCTCTCTCTGTGTCTCAGGGTTCGTCGGGCCGAACGCGGAGTTTCTCTCTGCTTCCTCACCTCCCTCCGTCTTCCTCTCCTGCATCTCAGAGACATCTCCCTCACCACGGGCCTCAGAGCAACATCGTTACCATCACGCACCATAAGTCGCCTGCAGCTGCCCGCCGGGCCAGAAACCAGTACCCAGACCGCCTCCTGGAGGTCAAAGAGGTCAGACACACACACCTCAAACACTGGACTGATGGAGGATAATTACAGACCATCAGGAATCTCCTGTCTGATCTAATGCAGAATTAAAGAACACTCAAAATATTATTTAAATTTAAGATTTCTGTATTTAAATTGGATAAACAATTTCCATCAATTAAGATGACATAGTTTAACTAATAAACTTAATATTATACATATTTGTCAGTCATGCATAAATAAAACCGGTTTTCTAATTTGTTTCAATCTCATACATTTTAACTGACTGAATATTGCTTGTTCCACAGTTAGCCATATTTGAACCATGCTCATACTTTAAACTGACTAAATGTAATTGTTTTCACAATAAACAGATTTATGCTGATTCTAAACAATTTAAATAAATGCATTTTGAAAATATGATTATTTAAATTAAATCAAATAACTGCAAATAACCTAGTTAATATTAAACTATGGCATGATTTTTTTTTCCGAGAGCAGAAATCTGACCTGTTTCATTTATGTATGACTGACAAGTAGGCTATGCATCACCTTGAGTTTATTTGTTTATGTTCAAATAAAAGCGTTATGGTAAAATTGTGTAATCTAATGGATGAAATTTTAAATGCAATTTAAATACATTTGTGTGTGTGTGTGTGTGTGCTCCTTTCAATTAATGTCCATGAATGTGAAGTGAATTTGTCACATTTCACAGGATGTTGAATTGGACTTTGGAAGAGGGAATAACTGAATTGAAATTCAAAGGAATTTAACAGAGCATATATAGTCAAATTATGTGAGCTGGATCAAGCTTTAATCTGTGCAAATCAAATTATTACTGGAGAGCTGCTTTATAGGAGAAAATCATGTTGTAATTGTAATGGAAAGCAACAACTGACAATGCTTTTTGTGTGCGCGCGCGTGCGCGTTTAATACTGTAAAGCTGCTTGCTTTATAGCTATATCTATTGTATAAAGAGTTATATAAATAAACGTGACGTGATGAATTGCAGAGCTGTTGCAAACATATCCACGTTGCTATGATCAGATGCTTTCTTAACTGCTGTTTTCTCACTACTAGCATTTTAGTTGTTTTATTTTGTTATTGAGGGGAAATTGCATTTGCATATTCATCTAAACGCTGCTCTCAGCAGCATGCGGATGTTCGCTAACAGTTAAACGCTGTTTGTGTAACTTATACAGAACTTTTTACCTCGAAAACTTCACTGTGAGTAGGCTATATCCACCTTTAAACATGACAACCCATTTGTTTGTAGTTTTGTAACGCTTACCCTCACTCTACTGGTTCTGCTTCGTTTGTACTTCTCATAAATGTGTCTTGTTCTATTGGATTACAGCCTGGAGAGCTGAATTAGAGTGTTGCGCTACAGCGCCACACTGGTCAAATCGCGTTATTGCAGGTCCTTACTTTAGGTAATGAGATCAAACGACTATTCGACAACTAAAGTTTTTGTCGCCAATTTTTTTATTGTCAAGATTATTATCTTGAATAAAATGTAATGAATAAATAAAATAAAATAAAATAAAAGTAATTAAAATGTAATAAAATAAAATGTAAGATGCTTTGAATAAAAGCATCTGCCAAATGCATGACTGTGAATACTGCATTTTCACACCGACTTTCTCCGGAAACATCTCTTTCCTTTAATAGAAATAAGGAACCAACTGAGCTGGTTTTGTAGCTCCGAGCATAAAGAAGCGTCACAGAGATGTTTCTCCTCATATAAACTGTGTCAGTTTGAGCTCTATTGCAGTGGTTCCCAACCCTGGTCCTGGAGGCACCCCAACACTGCACAATTTGCATGTCTCCTTTCTCTGACACACCAGTTTCAGGTCTTGGAGTCTCTAATAATGAGCTGATGACCTGAATCAGGTGTGTTTGATTAAGGAGACATTCAAAATGTGCGGTGTTGGGGTGCCTCCAGGACCAGGGTTGGGAACCACTTTATTTCTGTGCCAGAGCATCATTTAGAGAATTAAATAAGTCCTGCGTCAGCTGAAACATTATTACCTCGTCCGTCACTTCTGTCAACACACGGCTCGTGTGATCATCCGCATCAACCACAGCGGAAACTTTACCGCTTTGATTTCAGGCCCTCGATTACATCAGGCATTTCAGAGGTGGAGAAAGATCTGATTAAAGATTATGATACTAAGATACTTTACAATAATGTGCTAAGAAGTCTCATCTGCTCACCAAGACCACATTTAGGGCTATTTGATTATAAATACAGTAAAAACAGTAAAAGTAGCTGTTTTCTATTTGAATATATTTGAAAATAGAATTTATTTCTGTGATGCAAATCTGAATTTTCAGCATCATTACTTCAGTCTTCTTCAGTGTCACATGATCCTTCAGAAATCATTCTAATATGTTGATTTGCTGCTCAAGAAACATTTCTTATTATTATAAATGTGGAAAACAGTTGTGCTGCTTCATGTTTTGTGGAAATTGATATTAATTTTCAGGATTCTTTGATGAATAGAAAACTCAAAAAGAACAGCATTTATATGAAATATAAATATTTTGCAACATCATAAATGTCACCTTTAAGGACATTTATGCATCCTTCATTAATAAACGTATTAATTTCTTAAAAAAAAAAAAAATCTTACATTAGAATCAGTGTTTTATTATAGAAACAGACTTGCAAGCTTTTTGATGATATTTGTACCAGTTTAATCCCAAGGGTTGTGTTCTAGTTAGTTATGTACACTCTTGAAAATAAAGGTTCCAAAAGGGTGTTTTTGCAGTGATGCCATAGCAGAACCATTTTTGGCTCCCCAGAGAACCTTTCAGTGAACAGTCCCTAAAAGAACCATTTTGAAGTACATTTTAAAAATCTAAATAACCTTTTTTGACTATAAAGAACCTTTTCTGCATTTGCAAGGTTCCACAGATGTTCAAGGTTCTTCATAGAACCATTGATGCCAATAAAGAGCCTTTATTTTTAAGAGTGTAGCTGAATGGC
This sequence comes from Sinocyclocheilus anshuiensis, assembly GCF_001515605.1. NCBI lineage: Eukaryota > Metazoa > Chordata > Actinopteri > Cypriniformes > Cyprinidae > Sinocyclocheilus > Sinocyclocheilus anshuiensis. Next base: position 249,081 of record NW_015536525.1, read on the forward strand.
GCCACCTGCCGGTCGACCGCAGTAAAGCTCCTTCCTCATTTCTTCAGGTTATGAACCAGGCCGAGGATCAGCAGAAGAGTCTGGTCCAGTCCATCGAGTCTCTGCCGATGCGAGGATCCCTGTCCTGCCTGGATCATGACCTGCTGCTGCTGAAAGCCACCTCTGCCGCCACCCTGAGCTGCCTTGGCGAGTGCCTGACTATATTACAGCAGAGTGCCGGACACGACCACGGGCCGCCCTCCGGTGAGTCCAATACGGACACCCTACAGACGCCCGTGCCTCCTCCAGACCCGGAGCCGGTCAAAGATCAGGGCGAGGTTGACTGCGGCCCCTATCCGTATCTAACGGGCCCCATGCAGCTAAACGTTTGCAATAATTGTTGTTGAAGGGCTGTTCGTCGTTCATGCTGCATGTTCACAGTTTGTGTGAGTTCATCTGTATTTTAGCTCTTCATTTGAATCGTTTGTTCGTTCGGTTCTGTGCCTGATTGTATCATTTGTATTCGTGTTGAGTGTGTAACATGTTAATGCATGATTCGTGTGAGTGTTTGGAATCTGATTCCAGTCGCTTTTCAATGCTGGACGAACCACATGCCAAAGAAACACACACACACACACAGGTGCCTGAAAACTCAAAACAACCCAGTGGATCCAATAAAACATTTTAGATTGACCCTGACATGGACTCAGATGCTTCACTCTGGGCATCAAAATCAATTGCCATGATTTTTTATTTGATTTTATGTTTTGCATTTTTATTCATTTTTTTATGTTGATTCACTCTGCCAAAAAAACAACTAAAAGAACAAAACGAGAACTCCTTGATATCAATGGACACCTTTGATATCTTTCTTTCTCCAAGGAGAAACACTTGAGAGCTGAATGACTCTGTGCCTGATCTGAATATTGTATTTTCCTTTTGTATTTTCAGTTTTGAATGTTGATCTTCAGATCTCAGGTTCTGTTCCTTGTGTTTGGAGAGAACGAACTGCGTTTTGTTTCAGCCTTCGTTTAATGCTGTTTTTCTTCTGTTTTGTAAAACATATTTTTGAAAGTATGACAGCGAAAATGCTTGTTCCTCTCTCACCCTGAATGCTTCAGATGAGTTCAAATTGAGATGGAAATGAGACCGTATTGGTGTATGAAGTGAATCCAAAACTGATCGCTTAGAATGTTTCTGATGTTACGGAAATGAATTAAAGGAATGGGTTCAGACGACATCTTTGATCTCTGACTTTGAGGTCTGTTACTGTGGGCTAGTGACACACATTGAAGGGGCGGGGCTCTGACATGGGCGGGGCTGTGAACGGGGCGGGGCCTACAGATCCAAACGAGGGTAACACCAATCAGGTAAATACATATTGTGTGTTTGTTTGCATGATCAGTTTGCTTTACATCACAATGATCAGCCAGAAATTTTTTACATGTTCTGGTCTGTGCATGGATGTTTCTCTGCATGGTGTGTGTGAGGATTTGTTTTCCAGCTTATTCAGAAAAGAATGAATTAATCTGAAATTATGCTTGATGCTGTCCGATGTAGTGTTTCCGAGGAGAATCATGGTCATAAGAAATACTTTTATTTTTTGACATTTTATTCAATTATTTTCAGCTGTGGATTTACTGTTCAAACGTTTGGGAACATTCCACATTTCAGTGTTTCTGAAAGAAGTTTTTTTCTGCTCAACAAGGCTGCATTTATTTGATCACAAATACAGTAAAAAATAGTAATATTGTGAAATAGCATTACAATTTAAAATACATGTTTTGTATTTTAATATATTTAAAAAATGTATTAAATGTTAAAATTTTTCCCTATGATTTACAGTTTGAAGAATCTGAAGGTCCATTCACACCAAGGGCTATAACAATTACAATAAATATATACATAGTATTAAAGGGTTACTCCACCCCAAAATGAAACTTTTGTCATTGATCACTTACCCCCATGTCGTTCCAAACCCGTAAAGCTTTGTTCGTCTTCGGAACACAATTTAAGATATTTTGGATGAAAACCGGGAGGCTTGTGACTGTCCCACTGACTGCCAAGTAAGTAACACTGTCAAGGTCCAGAAAAGTATGAAATACATCGTCAAAATAGTCCATCTGCCATCAGTGGTTCAATCTGAATTTCATGAAGCGACGAGAATACTTTTTGCACGCAAAGAAAACAAAAATAACGACTTTATTCCACAATTCGTCTCCTAAAATAATAAACAGAGCGTTATACCAAAGTCAGTTGATGTGTGCTAATATGGTTATCATTCTTGGTGTAAACGGGTGTTTTTTTTTTTTTTTACATTTTATTGTTCAGAGGTTGCTTATTCAGAGCTCGAGGATTTAAAGGGATAGTTCACCCAAAAATTTAAATTCTGTCATTTATTACTCACCCTCATGTCATTCCAAACCCGCAAGACCTTCGTTTGTCTTTGGAACACAAATTAAGATTTTTTTTAATGAAATCTGAGAGCTTTCTTACCCTTCATAGACAGCAAGGCTCCAACCATGTTCAAGACACAGAAACATAGTAAAGACATTTAATATGACACATTGTTAAAATGGTCCATGTGACTTCAGTGGTTCAACCGTGATTTTATTTGTATATTTTGTTTTCTTTGCTGAAAAAATATTCTTGTAGCTTTGTAAAATTACGGTTGAACCACTGATGTCACATGGACTATTTTATCGATTTCCTTGATACGTTTCTGGGCCTTGACCGTGGTTGTACCATTGCTGTCTATGCAGGGTCTGAGAGCTCTCGGATTTCATCAAATATATTAATTTGTGTTCCGAAGATAAACGAAGGTCTTATGGGTTTGGAGCGACATGAGGGTGAGTAATGAGAGAATTTTCATTTTTAGGTGAACTATCAAACATTCGGCTGTGAGAGACTCCACATACTCTCCAAAGATCAAAGATCTCATTGGTGATTTTTATTATTTTCTTGGGTAAATCGGTGAGAAAAGTCAAGGGAAAGCATTAGTAAATCTCTCTAGAGTGTTTCTGATATTAGTCATATGGGCCAGAGTTCAAGTAAACAGTCTGTATATAGTCATAAAAAGTGATTGTTTATGTAAATGATAAGCCTTTTGTTCCAGCAGTGGTTGTTTATTTCAGTTTTCTGAGAGTACATGATTTCTAAAGAGAGCCTCATGCATCTCATGTATTTATAAATTAATAACATTTTTATAAATTAATATCTATCTGTCTGTCTGTCTATCTCTTATTAAAATGCAAATAATCTACAGCTTAATGGGCCACAATGTCACAAAGACAAACTGTATTTACATCTCAGTTATGTCATAAATTTATGTGGCTGAATCTGTCTGAATGTAAGAAACTTGACATCAGCTGATCAGAAATATTGTGAGAGCAGATGCCAAGTTCATGCAGCCCTGATGATGCTTTGATCATGATGTCATGAGAATTTGAGATGTTTCTGCATCAGTACAAGAGCTTAAAGAAACTTCACATCTTTTTACAACACACTGAACTGCTGCAGAATTAATCTACAATTAATTGGTTATATATATAAAAAAATAATAATACAGTGTTAAAACATTCAAAGCAGCATATGATGTTTGTGTTGAAAGATGTGAATCATTCCTGCTGAAAAAAAATCACCTAGGTGGTTTGCTGGTTTTAGTTGGTTTCCAGTTTTAGTTTGATGGGCATTTGTCAACCAGCTAAACTCTGTAAGCCACTTTAGGCTGTTTTTTTTTCATCAGGGTCATCAGCGTGACGGACTGAACGCAGACTGAAGGTCACTAATTGATTTGGTTTTGAGTTTCGGCATGATGGGTAACTGCTGACCGCTGGTCATGTGTTCCTGCAGATAATGTTCCCGTGTGGACCGTCCCAAAGTCGCCCTCAGGAGAACTTCTGAGGAATGGCGGTGCTGTTACCAGGAGCTCCACTGAGCCCTCGCCCTCCCTCAGGAAAACAAACCTGCTGCAGAACACTGAGGTGAGGCAATACTGCGCATTATACATATTTTAACCCTTCAAAAGTTTTGGGTCAGTAAGATTTTGAAATGTTTACATTTTTATGCTCATTGAAGCTGCATTTGTATTTCCAAAAATACAGTAGAAATGCAATATTGTGAAATATTATTTCAGTTTAAAATAAGTTTTCTATTTTAATATATTGTAAAATGTCATTTATTGCTGTGATCAAAGCTGAATTTTCATGATTATTTGATGAATAGGATGTTGAATCAAACAGCATTTATTTGAAATTGATTGTTTTATAAGATTATAAATGTTTTTACAATCACTATTAATAAATTTAATTCATAATATAGGCTATATATATATATATAATTTTTTATATTATAAATGATATACAAACTATATAATCAAATATTTTTCTATTTTTTATGTATTAATTCTTTTATTCATTTTATAGAATATTGTTGCATAAATTTAGTTGTGTGAGAGATCATGTATGTGATGTGTGTGTGTTTGCTACAGGTTGGGATGGAAGTGATTTCTCCTGAGGAGGAGGTGATGGATTCAGATGATAACACTGAAGAAGATCTGGGTGTGTTGGACGACCAGAGGAGCGTCATTCTGCATCTGCTGTCTCAACTCAAACTGGGCATGGATCTCACACGGGTGTGAATCACAACAACACATCAGTATCAGGTAACATTAGAGTTACATTTGACTTTAAGGTGTCTATCTGTGTGCAGGTTGTTCTTCCCACATTCATCCTGGAGAAGCGTTCACTGCTGGAGATGTACGCTAACTTCATGGCGCACCCGGACCTGTTCCTGTCCATCTCTGCCGGAAGCACCCCGGAGGAGCGTATGGTGCGTTTCATTGAATATTACATGACCGCCTTCCATGAAGGACGTAAGGGTGCCGTCGCCAAAAAGCCCTACAACCCGGTGCTGGGCGAGACCTTCCACTGCTCATGGGAGGTTCCACAAGATCAAGTCTGCCCTCTGAGGACTGAGACCAACCCCAGGACTAATCAGGAGGTGACGGGGGCGGGGTCAGACCCTTACAGGGTGCGTTTCGTGGCGGAGCAGGTTTCCCATCATCCTCCGGTGTCTGGGTTTTACTGTGAGTGTGCTGAGAGAGGCATGTGCGTCAACACACACATCTGGACCAAGAGCAAGTTCATGGGCATGTCAGTGGGCGTCTCTATGGTAGGAGAAGGTGGGTCAATTTTCACACAGAGGTTGCTAGTAAATTTCACAATTAAAGGGATTATTCATGCAAAAAAAAAAATAGCTGAAAATGTACTCATCCTCAGGCCATCCAAGATGTAGATGAGTTTGTTTCTTCATCAGATGTGGAGAAATTTAGCATTACATCACTTGCTCACCAGTGGATCCCCTGCAGTGAATGGGTGCCGTCAGAATGAGAGTCCAAACAGCTGATAAAAACATCACAATAATCCACAAGTAATCCACACCACTCCAGTCCATCAGTTAATGTCTTGTGAAGTGAAAAACTGTGTTTGTTAGAAATGAGTCCATCATTAAGATGTTTTAACTTCAAACTGTCCTTTATCCATAATATTGCTTTCTCCAGTGAAAAGTCACCTCGTCTGAATCAGGAGAAAAATATGCACAGATCAAGCCCAGTTTATAAGCGAAAACAGTCAAGAACAGTTCTAAACAAATATGTTGGTGGATTTTTATGTGAGAGTACAACAGGAGATGGACTTATGATGCTTACATATGTTACAGTATGTTATGATATGTTTACTAGTTGCTCTTGTGTAAAGTTATATATGTATGTATGTGTGTATATACACTGAACAAAATTATAAACGCAACACTTTTGTTTTTGCCCCCATTTTTCATGTATATATATATATATATATAACCTATGTAGTATGTATGATTCTCCTTTAAGGTTCTTGGAATCCGGATTTCATGAGATTTATTCCATGATTTTTCTGTAGCAGATACTTTTCACTACGTCACAATTCAGTTCAGGGGTGAAAGGTGTTGTGTGAATGTGAATGCTTTTTTTTTCCCGTTGGACTCTTGGTGTGAATTCCATGATTTTTCTGTAGCAGATACTTTTCACTACGTCACAATTCAGTTCAGGGGTGAAAGGTGTTGTGTGAATGTGAATGCGTTTGTTTTCCCGTTGGACTCTTGGTGTGATGTGAACCTGATGGATCATCTGTGCTGATGTGTTCAGTCGTGCTTTAGGGTTTTGCTCTGTGCTCTTCAGGCGTGTTGTACCTGCGTGATCATGGGGAGGAGTACGTGTTTACATTCCCAAGTGCATACGCTCGATCCATCCTCACCGTGCCGTGGGTGGAGCTCGGAGGAAAAGTCACCATCAGCTGCGCTAAGACCGGATACTCGGCCAACGTCACATTCCACACCAAACCCTTCTACGGGGGCAAAGTTCACAGGTCAGTCAGCAATGTCATTGATTCTGAAATCTGAAAGTCTATGAGTGATGATGATGATGATGATGAAGGTGTGTGTGTTCAGGGTCAGTGCAGAGGTGAAGCAAAACTCCAGCGGGACGGTGGTGTGTAAAGCTCAGGGCGAGTGGAACGGGACACTGGAGTTCATCTACAGCAGTGGAGAGACCAAAGTCATTGACACAAACAAACTGCCCGTCATCAGGAAGATGATTCGCCCCGTTGAGAAACAGGGCCGGACCGAGTCCAGGTAAAACTCTCTGATTACTATATAGAGATGCACCTGTATATATATATAATATTTGGTAACCACCAATACTGTTAGTTTCGGGTAGCTGTGGCTCAAACCTTACATGGGTGGTGGTCTAATAAATTTAAGCACTATAAGAAACATTTCTGATTATTATTAATGTTGAAAACCGTTGTGCTGCTTCATATTTTCTGGAAACCATGATACACTTTTATTTTTCAGGATTCTTTGATGAAAGAAGTTCAAAAGAGCAGCATTTATTTGAAATCTTTTGTAACCTTAATTTCACTTTTGATCAATTTAATGCATCCTTGCTAAATACATTTTTTTTAATTAAAAAAGTATATAAAAAGCCCATACTTTGGGATTTCTGAAGGATCATGTGACTCTGAGGACTGGAGTAATGATTCTGAAAATTCAGCTTTGATCACAGCAATAAATTACTTTTTACAATATATTCACATAGTAAACTATTTAAATTGTAATAGTATATCTTAATATTGCTAATTTGACAGTATTTTTAACAAATAAATGCAGCCTTAGTAAGCTACTAATTTTTATTTTGTGGTCATTGATATAGTTGTGATATTCTGTGTTTTTGATCTCAGGTGTCTCTGGCAGCATGTGACCGCGGTGCTGAAGGAAGGAAACGTTGATCTGGCCACTGAACACAAGCATATGTTAGAGGAAGACCAGCGATCAGACGAGAGACAGAGAGCTGCCAACAACATGCCCTGGAAACCCAAATACTTCAACAAAGAGGTGCGTTCATGACTGAAACCACCTCAGACACGTCTACAGTTACAGACTGGTTTTGAAACCTGACAAACTATAAATCTGAAGTAAATGCATTAGAAAACTTTGGGAAAAATGGACCATTTAGATTGTGAAGCTTATCTCTCTTATGCAGCTAAGATGAAACCATTTGAACCGTTTTTCTGGAGTTTCTATGGTGTGAAGCTGATGAAGGTGTTTGTCTGTGTGCAGGATGACGAATGGGTCTACAGAAACCCCTTATGGAAAACACATTGAAGAAAGGAAGATGAACGCTGATCAGACTAACACAGGGACTGAAAACAAACCGCAAAAATCAAAAACAGGAGAATAATGATGCATCACACTACAGACTGTACAGAAACCAGTGTGTATATATGAGAACATGGACACATAGAACAGACCTTTTATATACTGTATAAATTATATATTATTTTTCACGATTATAACCGAGCCTTTGTGGATATGCACATGTACACAGTATTTAGGTGATCTGTTACTAGATGATTTGTTAACAGAGTAAGAGAGTCATGGATTTACATCCAGTGTGCATTTAACAATGTGGACAAGATGTTCTGAATCAAATTCAGTATTTCAGCTCATATTTCACCCCAATACTATATATATATATATATTCATATTCATTAATATAATTCACTATATTGTAATAATTCATAAATTGTAAATTAAATTATACATTATATAAATTCAATTCTATCATAATTATATTATGAACAATACATTATATAAGGTTTTTGCATTGTGACATTATTTTAATAAAAATGACACATTTCACACCTAACTTATTATTACTGCAATATCCTATTTTTTTACTCCATTCCAACAAATAAATATTGTAATATAATATTTTATTTAAATCAGCATAACTTAGTACAGCAAATACAATCACAATATAGAAGTACTTCACAATTATTTTAAATAAATCTTGATGGTCCTGAAATAAGCTTCAGTTTCTTATGTTTAGTTAAGAAATAAAACTGTATTTTGCGGTGAAATATGATCTGCACATGTTCTTGACAGATGAACAAGTAATGATATTATGTTTGATGAATCAGCAGACATTGAACGGATGAAAATGGTTGTGTTTTCACTGATCAGGTGAGCTGATGGTGCTGTGATTGAGTTATTAAATGTTAAATGAATGAGCATGTCTGGTTAATCAATATCTTCTTCATGAGTCACTGCTAATTACTGTGGCCTGCTGACAGAATGCTATTGTTCAAACTAATTGGCCATTAAATGAGATTTTACCCGAGAAGTTTGACATCGCTCTGCCCCTCCGCAATTCTGATGCACTTTTAAAGGGGATCATGAAAATCTGACTTTTAAGTGCTATAATCAGGTCCCCGGTGCATCTACCAACCAAGGAAACGTGAAAAAGATTAACCCATTAACTTTGTTTTGGGAAGCCTTTTTCTGCAAGCGTCTGAGAAAACAAGCCCGTCTGATTTCGCTCCCTTGGTGACGTGGCAAAGGGATCTCATAATATTACCGCCCCTTAATCTATAAGTTTCTGCCCACGTTGCCGTCATTATGATTTCGCAAGCGACAACGGTGTCTAATGCCATGGCGAAGGTTTGAGCATTGTGGTCTGTGGAGTGGCCTGACGTGGGCATATGAAGCAGACTCGCTCCCTCGGTCAAAATCGAGGAGTCGAGGGTCTGTCCATATAAACTTCCCTCGTCCACTTCACGTTTACATCAATGATGCGTGGTGCCGCGATGCTGTTGTGGTCTGCAAACACAGCTCACCCCTGGTGGAGTTTATGATTATTAAGTGCCGGCCGTTCTATCTACCGAGGGAATATACAGCCATACTGCTCGTTGCCATCTGGGACAGCCGAAAATCATGCAGTGTGTTTAGGGCTTTAGATAAGTAGGACTTACCCATTGATCTCACCTCAGATCACTTACCTGTGGCCTGTAGCACGAAGCGAGATGAACAAACTCAGAGTTTCAGAGTAGGTTTAGAGCTGACAAAACTAACCAAATCCAACCTGGTTTAGATCAGGATCAGCTATGAACCTATGATTAGTTTCGTTGAGGTTGAACTGGAATATCCTACATAAAAAAAGTATGCGGCCTGCACTACAGATAGTGCTACCCTTTTGTTCAAAGACGTCGCATCTGATTTGTAACGAGCATTAGTGACAGAATCATCAGCCAATCAAATTTTGACGTTCAATGACAGCACGCCCTCTGGGTCTAGCGACGTGCCCAGTGCTACCCCCAGCGTTTAGTTGGGAATTTCCAAGGTATGAAAGTGAAATTCAATGAAAAGAAAGTGACAGCCGCAGTCGCCGGTGCCTACACCAGATCTTGTTGCTGATCTACTAAAAACGCCTTTTTCAAGGCGCTCTTTTGCAGACAAAAGAGGAATAACTGAGAAAGGATAAACTACACCCATTCGTTATGAATTCGCTAACAAATGTTTTGTGCGCCATTTCAAAGATTGCAACTATTTGAGTGCTATGAGTGGCTAACAGCTAGCACCGAGCACAACAAGTTATTTGGCCATGTTACTTTTTAATACGAGTAAAGGGACATGGAATGAAAGACGCATGGACTTCATTTACAAGTGACAGCTGAGTGCTTTATTGTTTGACGAGTATTGAATCGTGCACATTGTTATGGAGGTGTACGTAATGCATTGATAATACTGTGGCGTGGTGTGTGGATGTCCAGCATTTGTACAGTTTTGCTGCTGTGGGCGCGCCATCATTTTAGAGTGACGTGAATGTGCATTCGTTATGAATTCGCTAACAAATGTTTTGTGCGCCATTTCAAAGATTGCAACTATTTGAGTGCTATGAGTGGCTAACAGCTAGCACCGAGCACAACAAGTTATTTGGCCATGTTACTTTTTAGATCGGATGATAATATTGTGGTGTGTGGATGTCCAGCATTTGTACAGTTTTGCTGTTATGGGCGCGTCGTCATTTTAGAGTGACCCGCGTATTGGCGGATTGCTTTTACTGATCCATTTAGGGAAATTTACTCTGCATTTAACCCACCCTAAACTAGCCTACTTTTGAAATTATTGATCAGCTGTCATTGTTGTTGAGAGCTTGTGTGCAGAATAATATGCGAATTATATGCATATGGCTGCGTTAGCTGTTACAGAGATGTTGTAAGATAGATGTGTAAAGGTATGTAGTTTACAGTTGCTTACTGAAGGCCCTGACTGAAACCCCACGGTACACTACCGGATATACAGGTGCATCTCAATAAATTAGAATGTCTTGGAAAAGTTCATTTATTTCAGTAATTCAACTCAAATTGTGAAACTCGTGTATTAAATAAATTCAAAACTACTTCAGTCTGTGTGCATTGAATTTATTTAATCCACGAGTTTCAGTTGAATTACTGAAATAAATTAACTTTTCCACGACATTCTAATTTATTGAGATGCACCTGTATGTCACTTTGCTCCCGTAGGATATGTAGTTCCCAGATAGCACACGTACGTCTGCAAGATGTCTGTTAAAGATCGCTTCATCTGGAAAGCATCTGCTTTGTACAAACATGATCTGATCTTTTATATACATTCTGACATCTGATAGGAAACGTCCTATAGACGTATTGCAGATGAGCAAACACAAAAAAAAAATACTTCTTGCAGATGTCAAATAGTCGTCTCTGTGATGTACTTGTGCTATCAGGGTTCT
>NW_015536525.1:260358-274358 GCF_001515605.1 Sinocyclocheilus anshuiensis
GAGTTTCAGTTGAATTACTGAAATAAATTAACTTTTCCACGACATTCTAATTTATTGAGATGCACCTGTATGTCACTTTGCTCACAGCTGATTGGTCCAGTTTGGGTTTGCGATCTCTAAACCAGAATAAAAGCTGTAGTGTAAGTTACCATGGTGTGAAACCCGCTCAACACCAACCCATCTTCTTGAGGCCGAAAACTCAGAGTTTGCTCAAACTAAACACGAACTTACCTGGGTAAAAGTACTTACTGAAACCGGCTTCGTGCTACAGGGCACTGGACTCCTTGCAAGTTTGCCATCTTCACAGCCTTCTCCGGTCTGCTCTGTGGATTCTTCCTAGAGAGGAAATGGACATTGTTAACACTCAATCAACAGCTAAAGCCGCTTTTCCACTGAAATTACCTGGAACAATTTGTCCCAGGAACTTTTTCCCCCCAGACCTTCCTGTCTGCGTTTCCTTCGTGGTCAAAAGTACCATGAAGAATAGGCAAATACTCTGGTGACATAGATCTGCGCGTTTCTCAATACCAAGTACGCAAATTTCGGATTTGCGTCCTCAGTAGTTCGGACTTTGCAAGTTTGACTCAGGAGTGTGAACTCACAGGGACGGGACGACGCAAGTAATTCTGCAAATGGAACAGCAGCGTAATTGATAACGTCAGTCAGCTCGCCTTGGCTACTGCAATTTTCCTCACTGTATTTACAATAAGACGAAATATGATATCAAACACCACTGCCTCTTTTCGTTTTCATTTAAACATATTAATAGCCACAGAAATGTAGTTCAGGGAACGTACATACATTACAATGAAACGAAATATTAAATCAAACATTGCCTCTTTTCATTTTCATTTTAACATATTAATGGACTAATAGAATAAAGACCAAAGATTACCTGTTAGATTTACCCAAAACGAATTATATCTTATGTTTAACCACTACAGAGACATCAGAGCCAGCGGCAAATATCAGAAGGACTAGCCGAGTCGAGACTGCTCTCATCAGGAAACATGAGCACTGAGAGCCCGCTGATCGAGTGGAGCTGATCGTCTCCGAAATCGGCGAAGCACATTTTCAAATAGTCGCTGTCTTTATAAATAAACCGCAGATTTGAGTTTTAAACAACTACATTCTCGCCTGAAATAAACTTTAAAAAAAAAATGTTTATAAGCATTGTTGTTAAAAAAGCATGTTAAAAAATAAGCCTTTTAAAACTACATTTCATGACACAATAACAGTAATATGTTTTTTTTTAATTATGCGAATGAATGGTGGTTGAAATACAATGCTGCGTGAACTCAACCGATCAGCATGTTCAGTGCCCAAGTCCCGCCCCCAGAATTTCCGGGCCTTTTAAAAAGTACTACTTCGCGAGCAGGTACTTTCTGAGAGGCAATTTTTTACCCGGAAATTTAGATCCTGGTTCCTGTGGTGGAAACACACCGAGTACCGGAGTTGTGCCCAATTCTGACCCCCGCCAGATTACTACCTCCCTAGTATTGGTAGGTTTAGGGTAAGGTGTGGGGGAGGGGTTAGTATTAGGCAATCAGGTAGCGATTTCAACGAGGGGGGTAATAATTTGGCAGGGAGTCGAAGTCCCTAGTTCCTGGGGAAAGTTCCTGCGGTGGAAACGGGGCTTAAGTTACCAGAACTGTTCACTAGATACTTACCTGCTGTCTTGCATTGCTGCTCACCTGCTTATCACCTGTTTAATAAAGTCGCTCCTCTTCTGTCTGTGACAATATGCTGCGCCACCACACCGCCCAGCAATGTTCCGCTCTATGAATGTGCGTTCCGCTCATGTAGCCTACCACTCACGCTAACTGGAAAAGCAAAGTTCACTCAAATAACGCGCCAACAGGAAATTTCTATGTATTATACTTGCCCCTGTTTGCAATAGCACTACTGTACTGTAACATGCTGTAGTAAAACTGTACTGGGCAACGCTAGTAAAATGACGCTACCCTCTTGTGACGCTATGCACTGCTCACATGCTCTGATAATAATATCTTTGTAGGACTATAAATTATTTGTATAATTAGTCAAAAAGGTTGTATCTGATTCTGTTGCATAGAACTGAATGAAAATAATATATTTATATTTAATAGGCCTATTAACTGTTTTTGTCCAATTTTAATTTACTTTCAAGGTTATTTTATTGGCTTGTTTTTTTTTTTTATTCAGTATCATTAGAACTGAGTTAAATAAAAAGTCTTACACAATTATTCTATATTATATTTTTATTTATATTATATTTTTATATTGTTTAATAAAATAATAATTATTATAAAGCATTTCGATTTCCAATATCAATACCGTCTATCTTTCGGCTGAAACACTGATTGAGTGATTACATGAGACATAATGCATTTTGGTAAGTTGTACTTTATCTTTCAGCGTAGCTTCTGATGTTCATTCATGTTTATTTTGCACTATAACTTATATTAAAGTGGAAGAAACTCGCACTCCAGTCCGTGATGCCGCTTGAACTGAAGTGCTACAGCGACCTGTCATGCCACATTTCAGAGCATCAAAATGACATTTATTTTAATTGGTTTGATCATCGGCTGTTTTTAAACAATTGTCTTTTATCGGCTGATATCAACTATTTGCCAATACATTGGTGCATCCCTATTTCCCAGGTGATTTTAATAATAATGATTCTTTTATAAGTCTGTGAAATTATTTGTACATAAATAATTAACAATTTAAGGCCAAAATACACTACACAACTTTTAAAATCTGAACAGACTTTAATATAGGCATCATACACTTGCTGACTTTGTAAATAACTACAGAGGAAAAACAGGTCATCGTACTCTAAACGACTGAGGATCCCATGACAAATGGAAACAATGTGCATCCTAAAATCAGCTCAAAATTTCAAACATGTTTGATATCCTCCAACTGGATGGATTCACAGTCTGAAGCTAAAGAATTTGAGTCTGTAACCATCATACACTACGTGAGTTTCTGTTAAATCTATCAACTCAGATGTGAAGACTTGCTCTGACTTTCGCTAGCTAGTGTCAACTTGTCCAGACTGTAAATTAGGGCAAAAGTTGTGACGTGTATTCCACTTGCATTGACACTCAATTTCAGTGTCTAAGTAAATGCAATGTCTATACATAAGTAAATTACGTTTGAAGCATACTTTAAGTTAAAATACAAATACTCATGAGATCACATTGCTTTTTGACATTTATCTTTTAATGTACTTTTCAGATCGGATGGAAGTGAAAGAAGTGTTACTTTCTGTTAAAGAAAGAAGACTGTTACTTGCCATCAATGTGGCATGTGTTTCATTCAACAAGCAAGCTTTAAGCAGCACATGAGAATTCACACTGGAGAGAAACCTTTCTTCTGTTCTCAGTGTGGAAAGAGTTTCACACAACAAGGAAGCCTTGAGATTCACATGAGAATTCACACTGGAGAGAAACCTTTCTTCTGTTCTCAGTGTGGAAAGAGTTTCACACAACAAGGAAGCCTTGAGATTCACATGAGAATTCACACTGGAGAGAAACCTTTCTTCTGTTCTCAGTGTGGAAAGAGTTTCACACAACAAGGAAGCCTTGAGATTCACATGAGAATTCACACTGGAGAGAAACCTTTCTTCTGTTCTCAGTGTGGAAAGAGTTTCACAGAGAAACAAAGCCTTGAGAGTCACATGAGAATTCACACTGGAGAGAAACCTTTCACCGGCTCTCAATGTGGAAAGAGTTTCACAGTGAACCAAAACCTCAAGTCTCACATGAGAATTCACACTGGAGAGAAACCTTTCTTCTGCCCTCAGTGTGGAAAGAGTTTCACAGTGAAACAAAGCCTTGAGAGTCACATGAGAATTCACACCGGAGAGAAATCTTGTGCCTGCTAACAGTGTGGAAAGAGTTTCAGAGTCAAACAAAACCTTGCAAGTCACATGAGAATGCACACTTGAGAAAAAGTTTCTATAAGTTTTTTTAGCCATACTGTTTAAAACAACACAGGTCCATTGGAAAAACATCTCTATCTACATTTTTGCAAAACTCCAAAAACATACCTATACAGTATTAGGCTTGCTGTGGTAGTCGGAGTTATTGGTATTAGCCGGTGTTAGTCTGTACACTGCTTACATTACTTGCCCACTGCATTACTGCCCCTGTTGTTGTTGTGCTTTTTTATAGAAATAAAAAGTATTGAAAGACAATTCATGTTAGAAATTCCTGTTGGAAACAGGTACCTTTTTACATTGTATTTGGGAATGTAGTCTTGTTAAACCATCCTTGAAACAAGTTATGGATGTCTTAAGTTGCTGGTATGGTTCTGAAATATACCATGCGAAAAAGCGCATGTTGTCTACTGTCAGGAGCAATTTGAATTATTTTGATAGTGCAAATGGTTGAAGAGTTACAGTAACATGAATACAGCTTGGTTTTATGTGTCAGCGCCGACACAGACGGTTTAAAAGTGTTAACCCCTAAATTGTGTTTATTAGGTGACAAGTCTCAAATACCTAATGTCTCAAAGGATGTATTTTCTGTTATTATGTTATGCATTATAATGGCAAGTAGGGTTAATTTGAGATACTGGAAGACAGTGAAATCCCCAGGGGTCTCATTTATAAATATTG
Source organism: Sinocyclocheilus anshuiensis (assembly GCF_001515605.1). Classification (NCBI taxonomy): domain Eukaryota; kingdom Metazoa; phylum Chordata; class Actinopteri; order Cypriniformes; family Cyprinidae; genus Sinocyclocheilus; species Sinocyclocheilus anshuiensis. The sequence continues at coordinate 264,968 of NW_015536525.1, forward strand.
GGCAAGCACAAAATGGGCATAGAAACTGCGTACGCAATTTTCCACGCACATATCGGGATTTATAAAAAATAAACTTGCCGTAAATATGTACGCACCGTACGGACATTCTAGACCATGCGTACGCACTCTTTTTCCTGGAGTGAGAAAAGTAATGAAGTAAACAACGATTTTAAACTCTGTTTTCATTTCGATATACACATTTACAATAAATATTCCACTCTCATTAATGGAGATAAGCACTGAAATTACGTAAAGTCATTACGCAGAAGTTGAACAAAAATTATATGAATTTAGACATATTTAGTGGATGCGCTTGATCACTTTTCCTGTGGCATGCTGTTTTAATGACAGCGAGGAGTGCTATAGGTGCACAATCATTTTTTATATAATTATATAATAACGGTTTGAATAGGTAGAATGATAATAGCTTACTGTACAACCGCAGCTGCACGGAGGTGTTGATGCCGTATGAAGGCATCTTCACAACATTATGGAAAATGTTTTCTTTTTAAAATAGGCTACTTTGTCAGTGACGTGCCGAGTCATACAATTCTATTTACACTGCAATAAATATAAAAAAATTGCTTAAAGATGTTCACCTTATCAGCAAAACTGCATAAATTAAATTCGATTTGAATTGTTTAAAACAATTTAAATACTATTCAGCCAGTGGAAAAGAATGAGATCAACTCTATTCTAAAATATTTATCTGAGAACTATTTTAAACCGTTTTGTTTTTATGGATTTTGATATATTTATTTGTGTATGGCACAAATGGCATTTATAGTGCGTATCTCATATTTCCTTAATGTCTTGTACCTTTAATGGTGTTAAATATGGTGTCATGTGGATGGGAATATGCATGGAAATGATATGCAGATGAGGTTATGCATAGTAAAATTAGGCGTTGTAAGCTCCAAATATTGTGATTTCGGGGAGGAGTCGGGGTGGAGATGCACGTACGCATAATCTTCCCCTGACTGGGATTTATAAAGGGATTTTTGCAGGTTCTGGCGTCTACAAAATCTAGCTTTTGTGCATACGTACACTTTTAGGATGAAATCTACGGAGAGTTTTAGAAATGAGACCCCAGAACTGTAGGGGTGCCAGTGCAATGGTAGAAATTGCATCTTATGAATCCATGCTTAATCGAGTAAATGGTGTTAGAGAGGAAGGGTTGTCTCTCTGGGAAGAGTTCTTGACATACAGTGATGGCCAGAATTATTAGAACACTAGTATTTTCACCAGCTAAAAAAGTTTTAAGTCAGTTATTTCTATCTTTTGCTGTATGTCAGTAGGAAATATCAGTTTACATTTTGCTATTAATTGTAATAATCCAGTAAGATTTTTGTTGGCACAAGGAGTCTGACAACAGCCAGTGCTCCACATAGAGATCTGATCTCATCTCATCGTGTAAAAATGCTGTAAAGTGAGGAGGCTTTCAAATATAATGTCATAAATAGACTTTCTATATCAATTAACTTCTATTAACTAAATTAATTCAACATTTGGTGTTCTGATTTAGGATTTATAGTTGGATTGATGTGCACTGACCGCTACAGTATTCTTGTCAGAGAACTCAGAGTCATGTCTCAATCATAGCCTTTTAATGATTGCTCTGGCATCAACATAGATGGACATGTGCAAGGTTTTCTAGAACAATAAAATACAAATAATAATTAGCAGATGAATCACTTAAGTGTTACATAATAGATATAAATAATAAACAACATAAAGTATCTTCTACTTATACAAGTCAAAGTGATCGATCGCTATATTTAACTTCAAAGGATTGACGGCACATAATACAGCGTGTAATTCACGTGCGGTAAATGGGTCGCATTAATATTAATAAATAAACTTAGAAACAGTATCTGGAACAAATATACTTGCAATATAACATTAAAATTCAAATAACACTGGACTAACTTGTCCGTTACTCATACAATGTCCTTATAATGCAAGCAATCCAGAGAACTTTCCAGTCAGAACGACTGATGCAACTCTATAGCGTAGGCCTACGGAAGTTCTAAGCGGCCATGCCATTTTTTAAGCGGCCATTTTTTTTCCTTCTTGTTTTCTCGTTATCACGACTTAATTTTCTCATGATCTCGACATAACGAAAGTTGTTTTCTTGTTATAACGACTTAATTTTCTCGTGATCTCGACATAACGGAAGTTGTTTTCTCATTATAACTCGACATAACGAGTTGTTTTCTCGTTATAACGACTTAATTTTCTCGTGATCTCGACATAACGGGTTGTTTTCTCGTTATCACGACTTAATTTTCTCGTGATCTCAACATAACGAGTTGTTTTCTCGTTATAACGACTTAATTTTCTCGTGATCTCGACATAACGAGAGTTGTTTTCTCGTTATCACGACTTAATTTTCTCGCGATCTCGACATAACGAAAGTTGTTTTCTCGTTATAACTCGACATAACGAGTTGTTTTCTCGTTATCACGACTTAATTTTCTCGCGATCTCGACATAACGAAAGTTGTTTTCTCGTTATAACTCGACATAACGAGTTGTTTTCTCGTTATCACGACTTAATTTTCTCGTGATCTCGACATAACGGGAGTTGTTTTCTCATTATAACGACTTAATTTTCTCATGATCTCGACATAACGAAAGTTGTTTTCTCGTTATAACTCGACATAACGAGTTGTTTTCTCGTTATCACGACTTAATTTTCTCGCGATCTCGACATAACGAAAGTTGTTTTCTCGTTATGACGACTTAATTTTCTCGCGATCTCGACATAACGAGAGTTGTTTTCTCGATATAACAACTTAATTTTCTCGTGATCTCGACATAACAAGAGTTGTTTTCTCATTATAACAACTTAATTTTCTCGTGGTCTCGACATAACGAGTTGTTTTCTCGTTATCACGACTTAATTTTCTCGTGATCTCGACATAACGAGTTGTTTTCTTCTCGTGATCTCGACATAACAAGAGTTGTTTTCTCATTATAACAACTTAATTCTCGTTATAACTTGACATAACGAGTTGTTTTCTCGTTATCACGAGATAACGTTATCACGAGAAGGAAAAAAAAATATTGCATGGCCGCTTAGAACTTCCGTAGCATATACATAAACCCAAATAGGAAACAAAACCGTTATCGAATAAGCATGTGTCCTAAACTCCTGAAATGTTGGTGTCTCATATTTTAAAGCAGTCAATGCAATTTTGGAAAAAAATCTATTAAATCTGTATGTGTGTGAAAAAAAAAATCAGATGTAACCCCCTTTGTAATCATTAACATTTACATAAGTAACTAATGTACTTTTCTCACATTTTCTCAGTAACTATAACTGATTACAGTTACATTTATTTTGTAATTAAATTACATAATTTAGTTACATGTAACTAGTTACTCCCCAACACTGTAATTGACTTTATATTTTTATGATCTAAATTACTGCTACAACAAACTGACCTACATATGCAATTAAAATAAACAACTTTACACTAAAGCCTAATCGAGTCAATAGGCCGCGCCGTGACAAGAGGTCCTCGCTGCAGCCTGTAGCGCGATGACGTAGCTGGACTATATCCACTACGTAGTGGATATTTTACGCGCATGCGCTGTAGTAGATCTCGAATAAATTCATATTTTTATTTACATTTTATCATTTTGCAGACGCTTTTATCCACAGCGACTTAGTCTAACGACTTGGTCTAAGTGAAGTCTAACGCAGTACATGTAGGGTTTTTGACCTACATTACATATCTACACGATGACCTACATTACATTACAATGTAAAAACTTTAATGTCTAAATTCATCCGCGATGTTTTCGTCTATACCGGTATTTATTTAATTATTTATTTTTTGAATAGCCTGCAATTCATATGTTATCGCCAGGATGCACATCAATGCTGTATCCAGTATTATAAGGATACAACAAGCACTGTAACATGACTGATATGCAGACGTTGCACTGTAAATAGCTAATTATTAAGATATACTTCTGTCATGAAAACAAATTCCTCGTATGTGAAAACATACCTGGCAATAAAGCTAATTCTGATTCTGATTCTGATACATCACTCTATCAGAGTGAATCATTTAATCACTGAATCATTTAACTGTTCAAAAGAACCGATTTGTGGAAATGAGTCGGTTTCAGTCAGAATCGAGCAACATGGCTGCGGTCTGCGCTGCCTCCCGTGTCCTCGGGAGAAAGATTGTATCATCTAAAGCTGTAAGCACTCTCTTATACGTTGCATGCTTTGTTTTTTTAATGGCATGTGTCCAGTGCAGGCCGACAGTTTGAATGCTTTATACTCAGATGTCGCTATGCTCTATTGTAGTCTGATATGTGTTGGTTTTGTAACCATCATCTGCTGGGTTAAGTAACACTGTTACGTAGTATCAGTACCTCTGTTATATGAGTGTAAGTTTTATGTGATGCTGTTTTATTAGTGGAGCTTGTCTTTTAGCAGTGATGCTTGAGGGTTTTTCACCAAATGCATTGTGACATTTCATAGAAGTAAAGATTAGATAGTTTGTTAACAGGAATCCATTGAAGGTCAAGCAGGCAACATTAGCATTAGCCATGTAGTGTTGAATGCTCATGTCATTATGTTAGATATTATCACTTTTTAAGTGTCTGGATGCATGATTTTTATTCGATTGCGGCTCGCATGTATCCTCAAACAGTCTCCAACCTATATTTTATCTATCTATTACAATGAAACTAACTTATAAGCAGATGTCTCGCTGTTATGTCACCAGAAAATACCAAAATACATTTGAATAATGCGTGAATACTATGTTGTGTTGCAGTGTTTCTTTTTTTTTAATGGAATTTGTTATTTACTAAAAGACTGCAAGTCTTTTTTTTTATTGCAGATGTATTTTTTATTTTATATTTATTTTAATATACAGAATATAAAAAATAAATAAATGAATCAAGCAGAAGGATGGTGAAGACGAAAATAAACAAATAAATAAATTATATGCATTTTAAATGGTTGAAACATTAATTTTCTGAAACTTTGTTTGTCTGTACAATTAAATTTGGATTGAATTGGACTGAATAAATACTCAATAAATGAAGGTTAAGCATTGAAATGTACAAACATAGATAAACATCACAGATGTGGCTTTGCTTATGTTTTTGACTAATAAAAACACTTTTTGTTGCTTCATCCAGCTGCCAGCGGTGTGCCAGGCGAGCAACCGCAAGTTGCATTTCTCAATCTATGGAAAAAAGGGAGATGCAAAAGTCTCAGATGGTGTAAGTATTTATAATACTTCCTTGTTTGGTTTCATTAGCTTTCATTTTGACAGTTATATGCATATATGCACCACCATAGCAGGCTAATAAGGTGATTGTCACTTTAGTGAAACAACATTAGATAGGCTAGTGGCCTTGTGTGATCATTGGTATTTGTCCCCTCAGATCTCCACTCAGTATCCAGTAGTAGACCATGAGTTTGACGCTGTCGTGGTGGGAGCCGGTGGCGCAGGCCTGCGTGCTGCGTTCGGTCTGTCGGAGGCCGGTTTTAACACAGCCTGTGTCACCAAACTTTTCCCCACCCGCTCACACACGGTGGCCGCACAGGTTTGGAGATTTCCTCTAGTAACAAAACAATCTGCCCTCTCATATACTTCAGCAGCACAACCTGTCTGCCATCTGGATTTATGCTAGGTTTTATAGGTTGATATTTATTGCAGGTAATTCCTAAAACCAGGACAATAAATATTAAGACACTGATGCATCAGATTCATGTGATTTGCTCAGGAAAAGAGTGAATTGGAATCAGTTCTTTAGATTGTCTGATTTTCAGCTAAAGAAGTCTAAAGTTCACAGAGAAGTTCAACCTTTGAAACTACACCTCTGCTATTCTTACACCACTTTGAAAAAATAAAAGCGCTGATAAGTGGGCTGTTTTAAGTGTTGTTCGAAATAATGCATCATTAATATTCTCTTAGAATATATGGCTGGTCTCAATCTATTTGTATTATTGTATTTATATATAAAATAAATAATGAAAAATATTTCTATATTATGTGTATATATAATATCAATTATTTAAAATATTTATATTATATATTGTATTATTATTAAAAAAATTTTTTTACATATATTTATGATTATATTATGTTATATATATTAATTACAACAAAAATGACAACTTTCTTGTTTCTTTTCCTTTATAAAATAGGGTGGAATTAATGCTGCATTAGGCAACATGGAGGAGGACGACTGGCGTTGGCACTTTTATGACACAGTGAAGGGATCTGATTGGCTGGGAGACCAGGATGCCATTCACTACATGACAGAGCAGGCACCTGCTGCAGTGGTGGAGGTGAGAGACGCTTACAGAGCCTGCTGCTGTCACCTTTACTGTCAGGAGATTGGATAAGAAGATTCTGTTTCCTTGTCTCTAACTCAAGCTTTGCTTAGCTTCAGTAGAATTTATTTAGATTGTGATTTCCATCTCATGAGAGGTTGTTGTGTCTTTTCAGCTGGAGAACTTCGGTATGCCATTCAGCCGTACCGAGGAAGGGAGGATCTATCAGCGTGCCTTCGGAGGCCAGAGTCTGAAGTTCGGTAAAGGAGGTCAGGCTCACAGATGCTGTTGTGTGGCAGACAGGACGGGTCACTCTCTTCTTCACACACTCTATGGACGGGTGAGTGAGAATCTGTGGATGTGATCTGGAAAGTTCCTTAAAACTTCAAGAAATCAAGATATAAAATCCTAGTAGATGTTACAAAACAATTCAGCTTGAACGGGAGCACCTGTTGAGCCCTGTCTGAAATGTATCTGTTGGTGTCTAGTCTCTAAGGTATGACACTAGTTACTTTGTGGAGTATTTTGCCCTGGATCTGCTGATGGAGGATGGCGAGTGTAAGGGAGTCATCGCACTGTGCATGGAGGACGGATCCATCCACCGATTCAGAGCCAAGAACACAGTCATTGCCACAGGGTAAGGGAAATCATCAGGTTTTATGTCTTAAAGGGATATTAAAATGAATTTTGTCATCATTTACTCTATTTCAAGTTGTTCCAAACCTGTATGAGTTTCTGTCTTCTGCTGGACCCTAACACAAACTAAAATATTTTGAAGAATGTGGGTAACCAAACAATTGCTGGTACCCATTGATTTCCATAGTAAGGGACCTGCAACTATTTGGTTACCCATATTCTTCAAAATATCTTTCTATATTTAGAGTTCACCAGAAGAAAGAAATTCATGCCGGTTTGGAACAGTTTATTAATATTTTAAATTAGCTTTTATTTTTAGGTTTTCCGTTTTTATTTTAGTTTTAGTAATTTTGTTATGTGCTTTTAATAGTTTTTTATTTGTATTATATATTAATTTATTTTAATTTATTTTATTTCAGTAAATATGTTTGTAATTTTAGCACTTCACGTTTTAATTCAAAGAGTTTCTATTTTTTTCTAATTTAAGTTATTCATCTAATATTTATATTTCAGCTTTATTTCATTATAATTATAAACTGAATATTTTTAGTTTTGATTTAGTTAACAATAACACTAGTATTCAGAAGGATTCTTTAAAACAAAAGGATAAAAACAGCTTTTTTCTAACACTAGTTTTTAATTACATCTTTATAAGTTTGTTTGATTGTTTGAATTTGTTTACTTTGTTATAATTGTTTTGTTTTTAATGGCAAAAGCTGTCACTTTTATTTTAAAAAATAAATATTTGTAAGTAGAATGTATTTATTTTTTTGTAAAGATTGGTTTTACAATGAGGATGTACATAGTATTATTACAGTGTGTGTTATTACAACATACAAATAAAGATATTTATTGTGTTTTCTCTGCAGAGGTTATGGCCGCACATTCTTCAGCTGTACTTCAGCCCACACCAGCACAGGAGACGGTAATGCCATGGTGACCCGTGCTGGACTGCCCTGCCAGGATCTCGAATTTGTGCAGTTCCACCCCACAGGTGAGCTGCTTTCTTTCATAAGCCTGGACAAGTCCTTTAGAGTACCTTGACTCTATAACATCTCTTTGGCTTTGGCAATATCTAACTGTTATATATTACAGCTGTGGTTATACTATTTCTTTGCCGTGTTTACATGCGTTTACAGCTCTTCCACTGATGTCCTCAGCCACCCTATGGTTGGTTTTAAATGACGTGACCTCTGACGTAATTTCCCTTAGGAATCTATGGAGCCGGATGCCTGATCACAGAGGGCTGCCGTGGAGAGGGAGGAATCTTGATCAACAGTGAAGGCGAGAGGTTCATGGAACGTTACGCACCCAATGCCAAAGATTTGGCCTCTAGGGACGTGGTCTCACGGTCCATGACCATTGAGATCAGGGAAGGAAGGTATAATATACTTCATTTTTACTGTAATATCAGTATGTGATTTTGTGCCCAAAACACACACTCCATTTTAATGTACTATTTAAGGTATTGCAAGATTGTTGTGAACTTCACTTTCACAAACAGTGTGTGACTGATTAACAAAAGAACTGGTGATAAGTTTCAAAAAAAGGGTTTCCACCCTGTTCCCCCCAGAGGTGTTGGGCCAGTTAAAGACCACGTCTACCTGCAGCTCCATCATCTTCCGCCCCAGCAGCTTGCTACTCGCCTGCCCGGCATCTCTGAGACCGCCATGATCTTTGCTGGAGTGGACGTCACGAAAGAGCCCATCCCAGTATTACCCACCGTCCACTACAACATGGGCGGCATCCCCACCAACTACAAGGGACAGGTATTGTGATGCATGACTACTACTATTGCTAGTGCTTAGGTTAGGCATTTGAATGAACTCCAAACGCTTAAAGGGGTCATATGATGTTGCTAAAAAGAACATTATTTTGTGTATTTGGTGTAATGAAATGTGTTTATGCGGTTTAAGGTTAAAAACACGCATTATTTTCCACATACTTTACATTATTGTTTCTCCTGTATGCCCCGCCTTTCTGAAACGCGTTGATTTTTACAAAGCTCATCGGTCTGAAAAGCGAGGTGTGCTGTGATTGGCCAGCTATCCAGTACGTTGTGATTGGCCGAATACCTCAAGCGTGTGACGGAAATGTTACGCCCCTTAACATACTGTGATGCCCTGTGTCCCAGCCGGAGCGACGAGACAAAAACATTAAAACCCATTATAAACGAGGCATTTGTTGCATCCAGTGAGGACATAATTACGGATTATAATGACTTGCTGTCTTTTTATGCGTTGCGTTGCATCGTGCCGCGTAAACATAAAACCATGTCTGCATTTGTGATCGGAGAAATGACAAACAACAAACGCTACTCTACACTACTCAAAACTCGCGTTTGTATCGTCAGTGGAGAATTCTTTAATATAAAAAACGTACTTATAGGCTGTGAGTCAGAACAGCCGGCATTGTAGTCTACTCTCCCAGGATCAGGAAA
>NW_015536525.1:274385-297490 GCF_001515605.1 Sinocyclocheilus anshuiensis
TTGGAAGGCCAAACAAAGTAGTTTCGCTTTCACAACGAAACACACAGCGTCACACATGGCGGGCTTGAGTGAGCGGTGGCAGGCCGGCTTGAGAACAGCGTGGCCAGCGGATTCGACGAAGGAGCGTCCGGAGGGCTTGCGGCAGCCACATGTGACGACCCCGGGCTGGACTCCGCTTCGTCCACGGTGAAAGCCGATCCGGCGATCCACAGCACGAAGAATACAATATGAAGTGTTATTTGTCCTGCACTGTTTGTCATAGCACCATTTATTTGTGTACACAGTTTTATATTAGAACTGTAGTTGTAATAGGTTTACACTACCATTCCAAAAAATTGGGATCAAGAAGTTTATTTTTTTAAAGAAATTATATTTTTATTCAGGATTGATTCAATTGCAAAAAAATTTTCAAAAATTTTCAAAAATTTCAAAGTGACAAAGTAAAAATACAAAAAAAAAAAATTCAAATAAATCCATAAGGGTTAATGGAATGAAACTATGTAAATTATTTACTTTTTTTCCATTCTTTTTTTTTTTTTTTTACAACTTTTTTTTAAGACATACAGCCATTAAAAGAAAAATGTTTCATGTATGGAATGTCAAGTGTCAAATGCTTTTTGTAAAATTACATATATGACTTTATTAGTGTAAAAAACTTGTAAATATATTTAGCCTTTTTCTCATTTCTCACACACTTTTAGAACAATATTTTGTTGATAAAGGCCTGTTCATGAACCATTGCAGTGCAGCATAAAAATTAATTACCTTTTCTTCTGAAAATGAAAGTTTATGCAAGTTCATATCGGAGTAATATTTTTGTTGTTTTGGTGTTATTTTGTTAGAAATAAATATGTAGGTTTCATAAATTGGGACTTTTTTTGAGCAATCAGGAGTTATAAATTCAACCGAATTGAATTAATTTTTTGTTTAACTGTATTAAAAAATTAAGCTATGGCTGTTTTATAAAATACAGATTATTTGCATCCTAAAGGACCCAAATTGTGAAAATAGTATACAGATTTTGAATGCATTATGAACACAAATGGTAAAATCTCTGTTTGGAAGTGACCCTCATCATGAATCAGAATATAATGCTAATATCCTCTCTCTTATCGTGGCAGGCCATCACCCATGAGAATGGAGAGGATATGGTGGTGCCAGGCCTGTACGCCTGCGGTGAGGCCGGCTGTGCATCGGTGCATGGTGCAAATCGTCTGGGCGCCAACTCACTGCTGGATCTGGTTGTGTTTGGACGCGCTTGTGCCCTGACCATTGCTGAGACCAACACTCCAGGTAGCTTCAATACACCCTGAAATGGTGAAGGAATGCCTGATAATTGCCTTTTTTTTTTAGACACAAGACACAATCCTGAAAAGTAGTAATTTAGTAATTATTTACATATTTAGCAAAGTTTTTTTACATTCAGTTGTGATTTGTTTATTTATCTTTCTTTCTTTCTTATAGGAGAGAAGCTTTCCCCTCTGAAACCCAATGCAGGAGAAGCATCTGTCGCCAATCTGGACAAGATACGCTTTGCTAACGGCAGTACCAGAACCTCAGAGATCAGACTGAATATGCAGAAGGTCCGTCACCTCACTGCAGCTCTTTATTTCTTAAAAGAATCCTAAACTTATTGACTGATCAACAGGATGCTGCTAGGAATTGAATTGAAGCATGTGGTAGCCTCATCTTATGATTTAGGATGATCTCAAGTGGTTATAATAAAATACTCATTTCAAAATAATTTAATCTGTTTTGTTTTTCTTTTGGACCTCAGACCATGCAGAATCACGCTGCTGTGTTCCGCACCGGAGACGTCCTGAAGGAGGGTTGTGAAAAGATGGACTCCGTCTACAAGTCTATGGATGACATCAAGACATTTGACAGAGGTCAGAGAAGACTGGCACGGGAGAACTGAATAAATTAGAAATCACATATCTCTGTGCTCACGCGATTCAAATTTTCATTCAGCGTTGATTAAAAGTGACAGACGGGGTTTTGTGTAATTCTGATCTTTCTATTCATCAAAGAATCCCATCAAATCATGATTTCCACAAAAATATGAAGCAGCACAACTGTCAACATTGATAATAATCAGAAATGTTTTATGAGCAGAAAATCAGCATATTAGAATGATGTCTGAAGGATCCATGTGACACTAAAGACTGGCGTAATGATGCTGAAAATTCAGCTTTGATCACAGGAATAAATTACATAAATGCATTCGAATAGAAAATAGTTATTTTAAATTGTAATAATATTTTAAAAAATGTACTGTTTTTACTGTATTTTTAATCAAGTAAATGTAGCCTCTGTGAGCCTTAAGAGACTTCAAAACATTAAAAAAAAAAAATATTAAGAACTGACCCCAAACTTTTGAAATTTGAACGGTAGCGTAATCATTTTTGTCTAATCTAAAATGCATTGATCTGCATTACTGTATTAAAAAGGTGTTATTGCTGCAATATACAGGTTCTTATAGCATTTGTGCTGCTTTTATGTCTTCAGGCATTGTCTGGAACACTGATCTGGTGGAAACTCTGGAGCTGCAGAATCTGATGCTGAACGCGGTGCAGACAATCGTCTCCGCTGAGGCGCGTAAAGAGAGCAGAGGAGCTCACGCACGCGAGGACTTCAAGGTGAACTTTCTGAAACCAGCATGCTTGTCTCAGGACATCATTTTGTAAATTTACAAAGCTGAGTTTTTAGTGCTCAGTACGTTTTTTTTTTTACCTGGTAAAAATGACGTCTTGGCTTTTGAAAATGTAAATGTTTCGTTACATTTTTTTACAAATGGGTGTGTTGCTTCCAGCTCTCTGTAATTTGTAGTCTTGCATCTTAAAATAATAGTTATAGGACTCAAGATGTAGATGAGTTTGTTTCTTCATGGGAACAGATTTGGAGAAATGTAGCATTACATCACTTGCTCACCAATGGATCCTCTGCAGTGAATGGGTGCCGTCAGATTGAGAGTCCAAACAGCTGATGCACAAGTAATCCACACCACTTCAGTCCAAGTGAAAAGCTGTGGATAAACAATTCCATCAAGACGTTTTTAACTTCAAACCGTCAATGCATTAATGGATTCGATTTACTTTGTAAGACATTAATTGATGGACTGGGGTGGTGTGGATTACTTGTGGATCATTGTGGTGTTTTTATCAGCGGTTTAAACTCTCATTCTGACGGCACCCATTCACTGCAGAGGATCCGTTGGTGAGCAAGTGATGTAATGCTACATTTCTCCAAACCTGTTCACATGAAGAAACAAACTCATCTACATCTTTGATGGCCTGAGATTGAAAGCATCTTCTGCATATTTTCATTTTTGGGTGAACTATTCCTTTAATATGCATCGCAGTGTTAAAGCCAAAACTGTTATGTGGATATGTTTTTTTTTTGGCTTAAATGGTTTTATGCTGTTTTTCTTACAGGACCGTGAGGATGAGTACGATTACTCCAAGCCTCTGCAAGGACAAGTGAAGAAGCCTTTCGAGCAGCACTGGAGGAAACACACAATGTCCTACGTGGATCCCAAGACAGGAAAGGTAAATATATAATGAACCTTTTAGTTCATTGTGAGAGTGTTTTGCCATTGTTACCTTTCCCTTCATTTGTTCACCTTTAAATCTTTCTTGTTAGTCTGCATACAGGAAGAAGGCAGCTGTATGTTAAAAAAAAACAAAGCGTACGTTAATATGAGCTAACATGTATAAACGTGTGTTTCAGGTTACTCTGGAATACAGACGTGTGATTGACAGCTCTCTGAACGCAGATGACTGTGCTGCTATTCCCCCTGCAATCCGTTCCTATTAAACACGTCCTAATGTGCCCCAGCTGACTTTGCCCTTTTGCTTATTTATAATCAGCCAATAAATAAATGAATATCTTGTTATTGACAGGCTGCACTTTATTTAAATGCGACCACAGTAAGACTTGAATATCTCAAAATTCGAACAATAAAGTTGAAATACCACTGCACTAGTCAGGCTCCATGAAAAAGATTCAACTGTTCTGTAACTGAAGACAATAATAACAGCTGTGTGATCTTTGTGTGTATCACAGAAACACATCCCTCACATATCCTCTAAACTGTGCTTGCAAGTAAATAATTACATATTTAGCATTTACATGTTGAATGGTTGTCATAATGCTGTTAAAAACACTTGCACATTGTGGAAAATGGATTAAATTAGTCAACTCCTTAACTTAGCAGTTTGTAATGCTAATGCAATGTACGGTTTCATATGTATTTGACCTTGTGGCCTTTCATTCTTAAAAATACTCATAACTCATCTGTGTGTAAAGTTCTGTACATCTTGCATGTTTTGTTTTGTAGGTTCTGTTTAAACTCTAATGATGATCCGGTGATAATGATTGGGACTGTAATATTGGCTAAAATGTATTGGTGTTTACTGGAAAGAGAAGATTTGTTGGAGAGACTGGTAGCTTACATGTTTAAAATGTGAAGGTGCAGGGGAAAAAAATGCTTGAGTTTTTGTGTTGACTTTCTGAGAATTAAAAAAAAGAGAGACTTTTTAGCTGTTGTAAAGTCCTCTTGCCTGTGGATGGCAGCTGAGTTCACAGAAAAGCTCAGGCTAGTTATTGTGAAAAACTGCAATGACAAGATTGTGTCAACCAAACCAGAATTTGCATTATTTATACTCCACATTGGAAAATTAATATTAAATATATATGTATATTTATATATTATGAACACTTAACATTGTTATTCAGATAAATAAGTGTGAGGTACAATCTCGAAAGTGAGTGTTCATACAGATGTGAATGTGTTATTTGGTTTATACAAGTAGTTTAGATGGGTCAAAAGAGCAGTTTCACACTTTTGTAATGCAAGCCAGTATGTTTGATATCATGTACAATGCCATTAAAATGTTAGGGGTCTGTGAGATTTTTAAATGTTTTTGAAAGAAGTCTCTTGCTTACCAAGGGATCCAAAATACAGTCAAAACAGTAATATTGTAAAAATGTATTACAATTTAAAGTAAGTGTTTCCTATTTGGATATATCTTAAAATGTTTTTATATATATATATATATAGTAAAAGCTAATATTTCATTGCAGATCCCAGATGCAACTGCAAATGATGCTTTCTCCAGACTTTTGCTTTCCCATCACTTAGAATAAGGTCAATCTTTCCATAAAATTCTTTCCCAAAACTCTACTGGCTCATCTTTGTGCTTTTTTTGCAAACTCTGATCTTGCCTTTCTGGTTTTGGTGCTGATCAGAGGTTTACATCTTGCTGTAGCCTCTGTAATTCTGTGTCAACGTCTCCTGCGGACAGTAGATTGTCAGAGCATCACCCCAGCTTTCTGGAGGTGGTTTCCAAACTCTTGATTTCTCCATGGCCTTTGTCTTTTTGTTGTCTTTGCTATAGCTCTAATTGACTTCTTCTTTTCTTTTAGCATCCAAATTGCTTGCTTTTCTCTCAAAGTCAGATCCCTCGTCTTCATCCTGGTTTGTGTGTTTCGTCATCAAATGCAAGACTCAGAATGCAGAAGCAATGGGTATAACTGATATGACACATTCCCTGCTTTTAATCTGAGAATTAATGCAACAGGACACAGCTGATCACTCAGAAAGACCTGTGAGGCAACTGTCCCAATACTTTTGCTCACATTAGATAGGGGGATGAAACTCTAAAAGTGTTGATCTTCATAGTTGGTAAAACATGTATGTGTTGAAAAACCCAATAATAAAATGTGACAATTTGTAGTTTTGTCTCATATTCATCTTTTAAACGTATTGCTTGCTGTTGAGTCAAGACAATTGCAAATATGATAAAAAAATGAATATGACACAAAACTACAGAATGTCACATTTTATTATTAGCTGTTTCAATACATACATGTTTTACCAAATAAAAAGGACAGCACTTTTAGAGTTCATCCCACTACCTGATGTGAGTATTGACAGATTTCTTGACTCCACAGGAAACAGAGCAATTTTGTGTTTACTGTTCCTATACTTATGGAAGGCACTGCCTGTGTGTATGTGTGTGTGTGTGTGTGTGTATATACATATATACATATATATATATACACACACACACACACACACACACACACACACACACGATTTTGAAACACATACACACACACACATAAACATACATGTTTTTTTTTATTCTTTTTCATGAGAGCCAATTTTGAAACATATATATATAAATATATATATGCACACACGATTTTGAAACACACACACACACACACACACACATATATATATATATATTTTTTTATTATTATTATTTTTCATATGCTTCAAAATTTGCTCTCGTGAAAAAGAATAAAATAAAACCATTTAAAAACAAAATAAAGATTTTTGTTATTTTAAGTAGAAAACATGTCTATAGTTTCATACAACACTCGATTGGTATGTCATTACGTAAACATGTTTATGCGACACACATTTGCAGACTCATCCAGCAGCAGTTATATAATGTACTTCCAATGAAGAAACTTTATTTGGAGTTAGACATTTTGGCTCAACTGATCCTTTACACGAGCCAAAATGGCGTCAGTTTCAAAGCTCGGACGTAAACAGCTTCAGTTTCCTCTTCAGAAAGGAAGATCAGGGCAACTGTGAGAATCACACCGAGAAGATGGGAACGGAGAGTCGCGGCACTAATTAAGCCATTTTTAAATAGAAATCTTAATTGTATTTACTTAACTCGGTAGATGCTGCTGTTGTTTACATTTATTGACAGGTATATGTTGCTATGCCTTTGTTATAATAACCCTATGCTCGGTTTTCCGCTGTTTGTTTTTGGGCAGTAAATTGTGCCTGCAGAGTTATTAGCGTGCTAGCTAAAATGCCAGTTGAGTGGATTAGCCGTACTCAGATATAAATGCGTTTGTTTTTACACACAGTACCTGTAAATTAAACCAGTGTCGTTTACTAAAACGATATTAAGGAAATTATGTGGACGTTTTAAGCCGTTTTGTAAGGTGAAATGTGGCTCGTTTCGTTGGGAAATTAAAGCTATGAAGCGAGCTAATCCGCTAGCCGATACAGGGAAATTGCATTTTGCACATGATCAATCCTGTTTTATCGAACTAATACTATGCAGTATACATTGAATCTGTTGTATACAGTTCATATGCGTGTAAGAAGTCACTTAAAAACCCATAAAAATAAACCTTTCTGTCATGTCTACACGGAAATGCGATATAACTCGCTTTGAGGCATAACGTTAGTGACTATTTATATTTCTCGTGTTTGTAGTTTAAACGTCATTAAGTGTCATTCACGCAGTGTTTTATAATCTGCAGGGATAATTTAGGTTGATAAAAGATCCAGGGGCCCGGGCCTCTGTCCGCGGTCTTGAGTTGAACAGTCATCCGACATCAGAGCGAGTGAGTCGGTGTGAACAGCAGAGCCCTGCTGCACATCATGGGCGATAGTAGAGGTGAGACGGTTTTGATTTTTAATGCACATTTGTGAAGTAACACATGTGAAATGTACACTAAAAGCTATAAACTTAGATTTTAATATGACTGCTTCAAGTTTATGATATTCATGATAACCATGTATGATGTTCGTTGCCACTGTTTTTGTATATTACCAGAGTAGTGATGTTATGATTAATACAACTCCAGTTTGTAGACCTTGGTTTAACAGTGTTTCATGAATGTTTTGTTAGTTTAGAAAGTTGAAAGTTTAGGTAGCTTGGTTTCAGTATCAGTTTCTTTAACTTTGCATGTATGTAAAATATATAGTTTGTTTTCCCCCTTTAAATATTTTACAAAAGATCTTTTAAAATGACTGGCCACTCTGAATAAACGTATAATATTTACCTCTGTCCTCACAGATTCTCATAGTCCAGACAGCTCATCCGTTTCCTCGCCACCATCAGGTCAGCGTTCGCCCCCGTTGGCCCCTTCAGCCGCCTCCATGACTTCCCTGCCCCCCATCACTTCGGCCGTGAACAGTCCCATCAGCAGCATGGGCTCACCTTTCTCAGTCATCAGCTCCTCTCTGGGTTCTCCTTGCCTTCCTGGAACTCCCTCGGTAGGCTACGGCCCCATCAGCAGCCCACAGGTGAGCACTTCCATGATAACACTTCTGGTTTTCCTCCGGACTCGACTCCCTATATTTCACCAATAGGCCTGTATGTGCGCTACGAGACAAACAGTCCAGCTTGTTTGGTTTCCAGTTCTGCCATCAGGAGTTGAGTTAAGTATTTCTATTAATCAAAGAAGCTTGAAAAAAAATCATGGTCTCAACAAAACTGTTAAGCAGCACAAATGTTTTCAGCATTTAGCCTATAATAAGAAATGTTTCTCAAGCAGCAAATCAGCATATTAGAATGATTTCTGAAGGATCACGTGACACTGAAGACTGGAGTAATGATGCTGAAAATTCAGCTTTGCGTCACATGAATACATTTAATAATAATAAAAATAAAAAAAAAGATATATATAAGTGCTGTCAAAATTAGTGCGTTAACACAGGTGAAACGCGTTACGCCTACGGTTGGCCACCCCACTCACAACTGCTGTTTCTGTCTCTTTTATTCGTGACAAGAACCATAGTTTATTTAAATGCAGAACGTCTTTATGACCACATTAAACTGGAGACGTTTCAGACGTGCGCTCCAACTTTACCTCAGTGCCAGACACAAGTCACACGAGCATAGAAACTGTACTGTGCTCATAGCGCGTGCTCTTCAATTGCACTACAAATGTGCACGCCCTGTAGCCTGTATCATTTCATATCAAATCGCAAAAGAAACTACGAGCATGCAATGTCGTAGTTATGTGATCAGTTAAGTCATGAAGTTACCAAAAAGGCAATTAAAGCTGCCTTAAAACTGTGCATGTATGTATTTGTTTTATGAGTCACATTTAAGAACGTGTCTCTGAAATGCAGTGGTTTTCCAAACTGTCCTGGAGCATCCAAGCACTGTCTCCCTCACCTAACACACTCGATTTAACTAATTAGAGACTTTAAGAACTGAAGTGGGTCAGAATAGGTAAAGAGATGCGTGTCAGATCCACGTCACGGTCAGCATCGGCAGCTCTTAAAGGGACAGCAGGCAAAAAAATCTAATAACCAGCTGCTGTGATGTCTGGTAATCAAAGAAAAAAAGAGGAATCAATAACTTTTGTAGCTTTAAGGATTCATCTATATTTAATTTAGAATTTAGTGTTTGATACATTATTCAATTTCTTTATATTTCCTACTTGCTGAAGGGCACAGGTAAATATGACATTTATTATAATGGGTTTATGTGAAGATTGTTTTAAGTTCACTTAAATAAGAAGTTATTTTAAGTAGTCTAATAAATGTTAAAATTGATAGCTTTGTAATGTTGAATGGCTAATCAATGGTTAAATATTAGGGGGAAAAACTATTTCATAGAGATATCAGAGTGATACTGGCCTTCAGTCATAAAAAAGATGCCATTATACAAATATTAAAAATGTCTTTGTTTCTACATTAATTTGAAAATTGAATGTGAAGTTATTGCAATGTAAAAGTATTTTTAAAAACTTTCATGTTAGGTGGGACTAATCGCGATTAATTTTAGAAAAAATGTGCGATTAATTAGTAAAAAAAATTTAATCGATTGACAGCACTAATATATATATATATGTGTGTGTGTGTATGTTAGGGGTGTAACGGTACACAAACATGATGGTTCGGTATGTACCTCGGTTTTGACGTCACTGTTCAGTATGGTTTCGGTACAGCAGGAGGGAAAAAAACTAAACATACATTTTTTTTTTTATTTAACTGTGGTTTACTGAACAAATTGCTCTTTCTTTAAATAAATTCAATTATAATTAAAATGTAAAAAATCTACCTCAGCTTCTGCTCTAAACTATAGGGAGCCCTTTTACATTACTATAAGGTTACAATCAACAACAGAGCCCAAACTTAAATTCAGTTAGGCTACTATTTATATTTAGCTGTAATAATCAACTATCAAATAAAAAAAAAATTATGCAAACGTACATTTTTTAAATTAACTTATTTATTAACTTATACAATTTCTATTTGTTGTTGAAATACAATCATTTACAGAGTAGAGTACTAAAGAAGAAGGGGTGATCACACTCGCTCGCGCTGCCGTTATTAGAACGGAGGTGTTAGTATACAGTGATCTGTCATGCCACATCAAAGACCGTCAAAATGGCATTTATTGTCTGAATTTCCTGAAAAAATGGGGCGATTTGTTCGGTACACATGTGCACTGAACCGAAGGACCCATATAGAAAATTTTCGGTACAAATACGTGTACCGTTGCACCCCTAATATATGTGTATGTATGTGTATACTATATATATATGTGTGTATATATATGTATATATGTGTATATACAGTGGGTACGGAAAGTATTCAGACCCCCTTAAATTTTTCACTCTTTGTTATATTGCAGCCATTTGCTAAAATCATTTAAGTTAATTTTTTTTCCTCATTAATGTACACTGTGTGTGTGTGTAAAAATACTTTTCACATTATATATAATTAAGTGCAGCCTTGGTGAGCAAAAGAGGCATCTTTAAAAAGCATTAAAACATCTTTGTGCAGTAGAATGCAATGACTAGCAATATGTAATTAGACCTGAAAATTTTAAGCTAGAGGGAATTTTTTTAAATCACTGTTTATTCACAGAGATAATTTGAGTCTCCCTCTAAAACTGTTAATGTATAACAGACCATCTGATATTTTGACCTTAATTTCCAAAGTCTCTTTCTCTGTGGATCTAAACCTTTTTTTTTTTTTTCTAGTCTAAATTTGAGTTTTACCAAGACAAAACAGCATGGTGGAATTGTTCTTTTTTTTTTAGCACCACCTCCCTCGCGCCACATTTTTTTTTGTGCTCCTCCTCATGACTGCATTTCTGCTTCACAGATTAACATGTTTCGCAGAAACACAGAGGTGAGACCTTGTACCCTCTCTCACTTTCTGACTCGCCTCGCTTTCTATCAGCTTCTCTCATACATATGTCTCCCTCCCTGTGCTGTTGCTCATAAATGTTGAAATGTAGTGGTCTTTGAATGATTAAAGTCTGTTGAGGGGTTGTGTTCATCAAAATACAATCAAAATCAGTTTCTTATGGATTGATCATTTACCTGTGCTTTAATTGAGAGCTAATCAGGCATGTGTTACTGATCATAAGAAATTAACTGTAATCTAGTTATTTGATATTTGTTTGTCAAAATGAGGAATTCTTCATTTTATTCAACTAAAATATTTCTTGTGTTTTCTGTCACTTTATCTCTCTCCCATCTCTCCACTCATTGCCCGTCTCAGATCAACTCCACCGTGTCCATGTCAGGTCTGCACGCCGTCAGCAGCTCTGATGACGTCAAACCGCCCTTCGGTTTGAAGCCGATGTCCGCCCACAGCCCAGGGCCCATGCTCTCTCAGAAACGCTTGTGTGCCATCTGTGGAGATCGCTCTTCTGGTACCTCACTGATAAACACTAACCCTAACCCGTCTGAAGGAAACACTGAAACTAGTTTCTTTTGTCTCGTTCCATTTAAATGTTTATTGCTATTGGATACATGTTATAGAAGTGTAAAATATTTAATTTAAATGATGCAGTGTTATCAATTGTCAGTATGTGTAATAAGAAGCTTTATTTTCACGTTATATATTACAAAAAAATTTCCTATTAGTATAATAAAAAAATCTATATATACAGTACCATTTGAAAGTCTGGGGTCAGTACAATTTTTTTTAATGTTTTGAAAGATGTTTCTTATCACCAAGACTATATTTTTTGTTCAGAAATACATAAAAAACATAATGTTGTGAGTTATTTTATTTTAATATATTTGAAACGGTTATTTATTCCTTGTCATTAAATTGTAATTTATTTCTGAGGCAAACCTAAATTTTCAGCAGTCATTATGTCAGTTTTCTGTGTCATATGATCATTCATAATCTTCTGAGAGCTTAATAATTTTGTGGAAACAATTGAACAAAGTTCAAAAGAACAGTAGGGCTGTCGCGGTGAGGGAATTTCCCTTGCGGTAATTTTGAGTGACTCAATAGCGCGGTATGCGGTATTATAATTTTAACTTTGAGCGCCACTTTAGAAGGCTCAGCTGAGCAGCTGTGCGTCGATGCTAAGACAGAGATTTCGCTTTCCTTGCACGACAACCTATTTTCACAAATATATATGACTCGGCCTGGAGGACAGACGCAAGTAATCGCACGCGCTCAGTCGATCTCTCTCTCATTCGCTGTCTGTTTAGGCTTGTTAAGTGCAAATCTACGGAGCCTCTACAAATCAGCATGGTACACATTATGTTATCATTACTAACTTGTTTAATATTCAGTCCACATGCATGGTGTAAAACAAGAAGGGCATAACCTTATGAAAAAAGAAAACATGCAAAAATCGCTGTTGCTGCGGTTTGCTCGTCAATAGCGCAGTATTGCGAGATTGAGGTTATCGGGACAGCCCTAAAAAACAGCATATATTTGAAATATAATTTTTTGTAACATAATAAATGTCTTAAATATCACTTTAATCTAATGTATCCTTGCTGAATAAACATTATTTTTTTTATTTAAAAGTATTAACTTAATGACCTCAAACTTTTGAACTGTTGTGTACAAGTAGTAAATAATCATGTCATGGTACTTTAGCTCTTTCTTGTTTTTATGTGGAACTTGATAGCTGCAAAAAATCATGACAAATGAACAAAAACAGCTTTTCATTATGTAACACTTATGCAACAACAATATTATGAAACTTTCAAAATTAGGCTCACCTATCTGTTGACTAAAGTCTTCCACCTCCATAAATTTGCCTCATGTCTCCTTTCTTCAGGCAAGCACTACGGCGTGTACAGCTGCGAGGGCTGCAAGGGCTTTTTCAAGCGCACTGTGAGGAAGGACCTGAGCTACACATGCAGAGACAATAAGGACTGTCTGGTGGACAAACGCCAGAGGAACCGCTGCCAGTACTGCCGCTACCAGAAGTGCCTGGCCATGGGGATGAAGAGAGAGGGTAAGAACAAGAACTCGCTGTCCCACCTAACACATACACATACCACAAACCCCAGATGAGAAACTCCTTACACTAGAGGTAAGAAGTTGTGATTGTCCCATATTGGATTTGCTTTATTGATCACAGTGTATATTTTTATTTATGTGAAGTTAATGCAGTAGAAAGTTCAGTGCTGTGCTGTAACTGTTATGCATTTAAGTGGAGCAAGAAACACAAACTGATGCTTATATATAGAGAGCAGAGTGGGTGATTGACGATAATGCACTAAAAGGTTCACCCAGAAATTTCAGAAGATTTCCTGATTATTTACTCACCCCCAGGCCATACAAGATGTATATGACTGACAAAGACAGTAGGAGAGAAATTAAAATATTGGAGGAAAACCTTTTCAGTGGTCCGAAATCTACATCTAGGCAGCTTCAAAGTAATCCACACTACCCTGCTGACAAATAAGGGTCTTCTCTATTAAAACTATCAGTCATTTTAAGAAAACAAAAATTAACAACAAATGCTTACTTTGAGCCAGCTCTGCGATGCACATACACAACAATGTTTAGTTTGGCAAGGAACTAGGAATATACCCAAAAATTGCAGAGATGTAGGCTATTTTTTTATATATATTTAATTTTCTTTTTTTGTAATAATAATAATTTGTAAAAATAATACTACTACTTTTTGTCCGTTTTTTATTTATTTATTTAATTTGTATTATGTAGCCTATTTTACAATTAATTTGCCTGCCCAATATATCTGTCTATCACTAAGGAGAGCAAAACCGGGCAAGTGCTTTCTAGAATTATGGCAGACAAATAGACAAGAATGAGTAGGTATTGCAGATACATGTAAATTTCAAGGTTGTTGGTGACTGTGAATGTAAAGAGGGCATTGTGGGTAGACATTACATAGACCTCACTGCACAAACCAGAGAGGAGAGCAGAGGGGGAGGGAGGGCTGTTGTCACCACTAACACCTGTCCCCCTCTCCCTCTTTTGTTTCCTCTCGTTCTCTCTCTTTCTCCCTCTCCTTCTGTAGTGGTCCAAGATGAACGACAACGATGTAAGGAGAAAGCAGGGAGGGAGGGAGTGGTGGTTGTGTGTGTATGTGTAAGAGAATGTGGGAATGGTGAAAGAATTACTCTGTAGGATATTAGTCACAGCTATTAAAGGGGCCGTATCATATCGTTTTTTCCTTGATCACTTTTTGCATTTTATTTTTTAAGATTGTTTATTAACCATTTAATATGGTTCAGTGTTTCCCACAGACTTACTCTATTTGTGGCGGCACCCCCCCCCCCTATATAAATATGCAATTACATTTTCTGCCAGCAGGAGGCGCTTTTAGAGCGGGAGAAATAGGCTTCCCTGGTAACAGCTGTACACAAAGTAGTGCACTGCTCACAAACGCTGCTTTTATCAGGAATTGCATGCAAGATGAAATGAAAATGACAATGAAAATTTTCTGAAGACAGTTGGTTTCCTTCAGAAATACAGTAATATAAAAACACCTGCACCGCGTTTTGATTTTGAAACGTGCAGTGCTTATGTTTATTCAACGAAGTCAAAGCCTTTTGGAAAATCTGTTTGTGGCAGTCAGTTTTGATATTGTGGCGGGCCGCCACAAATAAATCAATGTATGGGAAACACTTATGGTTCTTTGGAACGATATTCTTAAAGTGATATGTTATCATTAGGACTGTGAGTCTTTGGGTAGACAGTGAATCGATTCGATTCACGATTCATAGGTTTTCGATTTTTGCAAAATCAGAACGATTTGATTCAAGAACGATTCACAACTAAATTCGATTAACAATTTGATTGATGTGAGCTTTATCTTATTTTCATAAAATAAAATGCTACAGTATTCAACTTTTCCACGAATGATGATTCTAAAAGAAAACGTGCCCGATATCTGTTTGCTATAGTAACAAACACAACTTTAATGCATCTGATTGACAGATGAACCTCGCACTCTCATAGCTTTTGTTTTTAATGCTGTGTTTTTTTTCAATTTTGTGGTTATTTTTGTTTTAACAACATTGTTAAAAATTATTTATCATTCAAAGGAATATGCTTTTAGACACTTAACTTATTTTGGCTGCTCAAAATGTGTCAGTGAGAGCAACGAACAGACTGCAAGTGCAATCCTGTGACAAATGGTAAACAGTGGCGCGCATGAAAGAGAGATGTGAGGGCACAAACGACGTTGTTCAAGGTCTCCATTAATTTGTGCGTGTAGTAATTTAATGTGTATGTCTTTTAAAGCATTAAATCGCTATTAAAATCGCGATTCCTTTGTTTCTTAGTGTTTTAAATTGATTACTGGCCGAAATCAACCATTCACGATTCAAAAATTCATGTTTCAAGATCGATGCATATGCATTGTCAGGTTTTATAATCAATGCATCAAGAAAACTAGTGAATCGTTACACTAGTTATAATTTTTCACATTGATGCTTAAAGTCAGATTGAAATGTTCCTAAAAAAAAATCTAGCCACTTGTTTCTTATGTTGAGAAGGACATGCAGAGTTGTAGGTGCTACACCGCCAGAAATGACAAAACTTTGCTCTTGAGTTTTTTTTGTTTTTTTTTGGTGTTTTAAAGTAATTGTATCCATCCAGCTTTCTCTTTATTACTTAACTATAACTGGCCTACCAAGTTTCTATTACCCAATAGACGTTGTTGTGTAAATCATGCATCTGATGTGGCATGCAGAAGTTCAAGAATCTTTTTGCAGATTAGTTCAATAAGTACTTTTTTTTTTAACTAGGAACTGAATGTACAGTGTTTTCAAACTGTTATCCGAGGTCAAGGAAGATTTGATTCTGCATGATATGTCCCCTTTAAATGGCATTATGCAGCAAAAAATATTAGTCATGTGAGAATGTTGTTTTGAATGTGTGTAATAAGGGATCTTTGTAGCTTTTACTGGGTCATTGAAGAAGGAATGTCGCTGGAGGACTTCAGGGTGTGAATGAATGTTGAAAACTAACCAGGAACTACATGTATCTGTATATCTCTGTGTCTCTCTACACCTGTTTTCATCTTTACCACTTTCCCTATTCACTACCCCTTCTCTCTGTTCATTTTCCCTTTCCCATCATGTTGATCTGTCCTCCACCCTATCCTTCATCTCTATTTCCCCATCTTGTTCCTCTTCCTCATTTCCCTGTGTGCGATACAGCTGTTCAGGAGGAGCGTCAGAGGAACAAGGAACGGGAGGGAGAGGTGGAGTCCACCAGCGCAGCGAATGAAGAGATGCCCGTGGAGAAGATTCTGGAAGCAGAGATGGCCGTGGAGCAGAAGACTGAGCTGCATGCAGATGGCAGCTCAGGGGGAAGTTCTGTAAGTTACAGATAAGCACGATAAGAGGATCTCTGATCTTTAGTGGCAGGATTATTTGTTATGTGATTAAGAACTTCAAGGTGATTGGGCTCTAATTGTAGCAGCCCAATGACAGCAAGCTGGTGGACTGATTAAGGACAGGAAGTTGCATATTGGAGCTTTTAGCTTTGAAACAGCTTTTTGTCTGAGACAGACTGCTTGTATATCTAGCATCATCTCCAGAGTAGGGCTGGCAGATATGGCCAAAAATATCATCTATAACAAACAATAACAATATTTTTTCCCATATCATGATATCAATATTTATTGCAATATTCATTTGTTTATTCACAATCAGACTCCACAACTACTTTTTAATTTAGGGCCACATGAAATCCATTTTAATTTGTCTATGTTCTGTGTTTTATGATTTAATACAAATTTAACATCAAAAATGGTATCTAATTAAATTAATTTAGAAAACTTCAACAATTTCATCAATCTTTGAAAATGGAATCAACTGAACATTAATAGCAATTTACCACAAAGCATTATATTTTTATTTTTGTCAAAAGATTATGCACAACAGAACTGTATAAATTAAAACATGGATGAAACTATAGCTTGGTTGTATATTACTTAAAAAAATAATATTACTTTCAGAAGTTCATTTGGTATGCAGTACTAATACATTTCCGTCATTATTTTTATCAAGTTAAACCAAACTTGTATTTTGGCAGTTTGTCATGAAGATCTTGGGCTGATGATACAAGGGGCAACTTTTTGAGCAATTTAACTGGGCAACTTTTTTTTAACAATGTTGCTTGGGTTCCCATTGCCCCGTGCATCATCAGCCTTAAGAGTTTCAGTGGTTTGATGGTAGTTTTTGTCAAATGAAACTAGGGATGTCACTTTTCAAATATTTCCATGATTGATCATCTAAACTAACGATCAATTAATCAATTAATCGGTGCTGCGGCAAAACACACTGTTGCTCACATGAAACACTATAATGACACAAGTGAGGTGCAAAGCTTTTTTTATAAGAAAAATAGGCCTAATGGGTTTGCAGGCAAATGTTACATCGCTTTTGCATTCATGCTGTTCGATACATTTAAATCCATACGTGGCTTTGTGTTCTGTTTTGCCAGTTGCTCACGAATTTCCAGTAATTTAATAATATTTGTTTTTTCTTTTCCCAAATCCTCACCGTCTCACCCTCTAACCCTTGCAGGTTTATTTTATTGTCATTCACTGTTTTCGCATCTCTTACTGTGGTAAACATGCGGGGGGGAATGAAAGATGAATTAAGAATTCGTTCCCTCATTTTAGTTAAATCATGGGTTTTCTAGGGAACAAATTAATGATACATGGACAGTGGCCACAAATTAATAAGTCGTAGGAACGAATTAACAGGTTGTAGGAATGAATTATACAGTATATATCTGTTCTGTTCGTGTCCCGCAGAGCCCAATATGAAACATTTATCTGGGGAAATTATAATTAAACATGACTTGTTTATTACATTTCAATACAAAAGAACTTTGTGTTGTTTCTGTTTTAATGTACTTTTAAACTTTGGATCACATTAAAAGCATAATTTGTACGTTGGTGAATTATTTTCTCAAAAGATCCCGCCCCATCACCGTCACTCACAGCCGCTTGCACGTGTTTTGCTCATGAGTTGCACGCACCCCAAATTAAACTGCTTAATCGACCATCGATAGCTTTAATCGATTGCATCTCTTATCGACAATTAATCGAGCGTCGATTAATCGCTGGCATCCCTAAATGAAACGGTGAAAAGCTGGTGAAGTGACTCTCAGAGCAGCTCTGCAGATGAAGTTCATGTGCTCATGTACTCATTTATTATGTTGAGACATGCTGAAAAACACTGAGCGTCACGTGTGTTTGAGTTTGTGTAGTAGACAAAACTACATCATTACTTCACACAGAAACGTGTAGAACATGCAGAGTTATTAGTGACATGCACTGACTGTCTGTTGTCACGTTTATTTCTGCTGGGTGACAGGCTGTTAATTTAAAGGTGCTGTATGTAAGTTTTTGACTCTACTAAAGCATAAAAATACCATAATATGTTTGCAGATATTTAAGAAACATGCTAAGTTAACATACTTATCTGAAAAACAATGCTACAGTCAGTTATTCTCCTTTGAAAATGTGCGTTCCGGGCCGGAATGTCGGTCTTTGTTTTGGTTTGTGAAACCTGTCCACTGCCAGTTTACCCAATTGTATTTCGGGACTCTGGGTTTCCAGGTGGTGGGAAACAAAGCGTATTTCATTTCATTCATCGTCAAGTGCGCTCGTTCCTGTTGGTGTCGTCAATCTGGCAACCTGCGTGTGCGTCAAGTCTGAGGAGGAGGGGCCGGGTGAAAAAAACCCTCTCCAATATTTTGAATTTGGACTGCAATACCTAGTTCAACCATTCGGTGTCAATCCTACATACAGCACCTTTAATTTATTTTGAGTAAAAATTTCCACAGCTTATCATGGTTATCAATATATTTTATTGCAGTGTCCATGTGATATTGCTTTTTGAACTGAAATTGAGTTTTGAACTGAAAATTCAACAAAGACATTATTGTACAAGTTTTGTTTTAATTTGATTTCCTCTTTTTACAACTTACCCATAATACTGTTTTTTGTTTTTTCCCCCCTCTCCTCAGCCAAATGACCCAGTCACAAATATCTGCCAGGCGGCTGATAAACAGCTGTTCACTTTGGTGGAGTGGGCAAAACGGATCCCTCACTTCAGTGAGCTGTCTCTGGATGACCAGGTCATCCTGCTGCGTGCTGGTAAACCTGTTTGCCTCTCTTTCGCACTCTGAATAACTTGATTGCATGTTTTTAAAATCATTTATAAAGCTGCAAACTGGATTTTAGTGATGCCTCACTTAGCAAACACTGATACTTTTCTCAGTATTGAGCCCTCCTCATCTTTTGCTGCTTTCATCTGTCCATCAGGCTGGAATGAGCTACTGATCGCGTCATTCTCTCATCGCTCCATCACGGTGAAGGATGGCATTCTGCTGGCCACCGGCCTCCACGTGCACAGGAACAGTGCTCACAGCGCGGGGGTGGGAGCCATCTTTGACAGGTAATCGTCATGTCACATGACTACAGACACGTTAGCCTTGTATTGAGTTTTATTTGATTCACTTGCTATAGGTTTCAAAAAGCAGTTCAAAGTTTTGGGGTCAGTAATACGTTTTTTTTAAGAAGTCTCTTGTGCTCACCAAGGCAGCATTTATTTGATCCAGTGTTATTTGATTATCATTGAGCTTTGGTTATAGTTTTTATTAATATGTTGAATATTTGTATTTAATTTTAGTATTTAGTTTTAGTTTTGTCTGTAGAGAATACATCAATTTAAACTAAAAATTAGATGTTGCCTTGACAGTTAGCTGAAAATAAGTTTTTATTGTTTTTTTTTTTAATTGTATTTCTGTATTTGTTTTTTTTGTCAAGTATTAAACATTGTTTATGGCTTTAGGTTTTAGTTTTTTTTATCAAAATATAGTAAAAATCAGTAATATTGTGAAATATTACAATATAGAAGAATATTTAATATATTTTAAAATGTAATTTATTCCTGTGATGGCAAAGCTGAATTTTCAGTGGCCATTTAATGTCACATGATCGTTTAGAAATCATAATATGCAGATTTGATGCTCCTAAAACATTTCTTATTAATAATGTTGAATATCATTGTTGCTTCATATTGAAAACATGAAAACGTTTTTTTTTTTTTTCAAAATTCTTTGATAAATGGAAAGTTCAAAAGAACAGAATTTATTTTAAATTGAAATATTTTATAACATGATAAATGTCTTTACTGTCACTTTTGATCAGTTTAATGCACCCTTGCTCAATAAGTATTAATTTCTTTCCAAACAAATCTTGCTGACCCCGACCTTTTGAACAGCAGTGTATATTCACATTGATGATAATTTACATTCAAATTTTAATTTTGTAGGAATCAGACTTAAAGTTACTGAGACTTGACAGAAGAATTAGCTTTGCTACATTTCTTAATATTACTCTATTCAGTACTTTTCTTAGATTACGTAAAGATATGCATGTGACCTGCTATGCTTATGTGTGAAAAAGATTAGGCAAGAAATTGTTCGTTGTATTATGTTTTGTAGTAAACCTGTGCTCATGAAACTTAACAGCTTTGCTTCTTATGACACATTTAAGGCTGCAAGGGTGGTTGGATTTTCCTGTGTCATGACAAAGAAAAATACCTTTTACCTTCTGACAGCCTGCTGCCTTGACGCTGCTGTATATAGTGTGCTTTTGTAGACTGACACTGCACGAACAGACAGGGCATACACATACATGCAGACACCTATATGTGCACGAACGCTCTCCTCTGCTTATAGTCTCAACACACTCCCATTTATATAAATAATACAGCGCACATGTATGAAGTGTGCTCTGTAGTTCACTTTTAATCTGCTGGTTATTACAGCAATTGTTTATTTCAAAGAACAAATTTAGCACATTTCTCCCTATAACTTCTCAAGACTCCATATTTTGTCTGTCTTATGCACATCCAGGAATAATGAGCTACAGGCTGTTGTTTTAAAAGAGCTCATTCTAGATGTTCTGTGCTACAGTTTGTGAGGTTCATATGAAATTGTCTTTTGTTGCCATTCATCGTGTCATAATGTCTCTGCTTCAGAAATGAGCCTCCCTGTCCTTGTGCTTCACTGTCCATCTCGCCTGATTTTTGCAGCGCTTCATTGTGTCCTGTTGGTGCTGTGTGATGTGTGCACATGCTTCCCGCTTTGCTTGATTGGTTCATGTTTTAGATGCTATTTAACCCTCTGTGCAAAAATGTGGTGTGTTCACCATCATTTTATGTGCATTAATATGCAGTTAAGACGTGCTGAGTATTATAGTACATAATGATACCATAACTAAAAGAATAAGCAGTTATATTCCACAACAACAAAAATAATAGTTTTTTTTTCTTCAGGGCTCAATAATAATGATTTTGTTCAAATTTTTGCTTTTGTTCAGATTTTCACTGGCTGCACTTGCAAAAATCTGAAATTAAAATTAAATATATTTTTTATATATAGCAACATTTTCATAGATTTTAAGTGTCAGAAAAAATTTTTTTTTTTCATTAAACATTTGTATGTTTTGTATTAAAAAGCTTATATAATGCATTATAAAAGTTAAAATGTATTAATTTTATATATAGCAACATTTTCATAGATTTTAAGTGTCAGAAAAAAAAATTTTTTTTATTAAACATTTGTATGTTTTGTATTAAAAAGCTTATATAATGCATTATAAAAGTTAAAATGTATTAATTTTGCCTTGTAATGCACCTTATGCATTGTGTGCCCTCATGAATAATTGTAGCCATAGTTATAATAAATGATAAAACTTATCTAGTCATTGTCACACTTTTAAAAAGTGTAATGCATTAAAACACTTGACAAACTTTCAAATATTATAATGCATTTTCAGTTTGATTATGTCTATTTATTAAAAGATATGAATGCATTACAACGCACATTATGAATATCTTTGTAATGCTTTATACATATAGGCTTTAAATGCTTTTTCTTTTTTAAATATGCATTAGCTAGAAATTTAGTGTGAATAACACATTAATTATATTTTATCCTATTTTAACTGATGCTCACCAATTTTGGAAGAAACTGTGTGAAACATCAAGGTTTGCATGACTTAAAGGAACACTCCACTATTTTTGAAAATAGGCTCATTTTTCAACTCCCCTAGAGTTAAACAGTTGAGTTATACCGTTTTTGAATCCATTCAGCCGATCTCTGGGTCTGGCGGTAGCACTTTTAACTGTAGCTTAGCATAAGGTGCTTTTCCACCCCCCAAAAGTGAACCGTACCGTTACCAAAACATGACGTGTAAACTCTGCAGATAACGGATTGGCCGGAGAGAATCGTCACTACCTGTGTCACTGAACTTGCGACACAAATACAACAGAACCACTAGATTTAAATCAGCACAACCAGCGAAGGATCGAACGCAACTGTTTTGAACGAGCGTGCCTTTTTTAACAACCAAAAAGTGGCTGTTTCGTTGTCTGTTGAGGAAGTACAGACTAAGCATGGGCCGGTATGAGATTTTGACGGTATGATAACCTTAAGCAAAAATATCACGGTATTGTCGTTAACAGCTGTCATTACAGCAATGTGTTATTTTTAAATGACTGGGTAAAAAACAACAGCACTGAACTTTTTTTCGCTGAACACAATATATTTTGTTTTTGAGCAACATACAGAATATTAGGAACAGTAGAATATTTTTTTTTTTGTTTTGTTTCCTAAAAAGAAGAAAAATAAAGACTGACATCTTTATTTAACCTAAATTTGTAATTACAGTTATTTAATTTGTTATTTAATTTGTTATATAATTCATATACAAATCATTTATATCATTTCGTATCATTTAGTTATATAATTTCATATACATCATTTGATTTAATAATAACCCAATTTGAAACAAAAACAGAATGTTCTGATACAGCATTTTACCGCTGTAAACAAAGCAGCTCTGTGCTGAAACACTGCTTTAATATGAACTATACAGAATACAGAGGAAAAGAAAATACCACGTAAACTTTTCTGAAGACTTTTCAGTTCCCCTCAGAAACACATTCATATAAACCCCCAAATCAATATTGATGATTTTCTTCCAATAGTTCGTGCATCATGAACAGTGAGTGATCTGCCTGCTACAGTATTTTTCTCTGTGCGTCTGTCTTCA
>NW_015536525.1:299234-323998 GCF_001515605.1 Sinocyclocheilus anshuiensis
TACATTTTGGAAAACGATTGCATTGCAACGCAGTTTGTGCAAGTCCAGAACAGAGACGAGTTGCTTGCAATAAGACAAAAAAAACGGCTGGTTGCTGATCGCGTAAGTTCCAGGGGAAGCCATCCTACACACACACATGACTGACAGCTCGCTCGCACCAACAGGAGGAGGAGGGGTCGTGTTACTCTCTACACTGCACTCAACCAGACGTTCATCTCGTTGATAGCAGAGGAACGGATCCAGCGAGCTTGATGGGGTGACGCGGAACGAAAAAGTTCTTCAGGAGTTGCGGCAGTAGAGGCGGCGCAACTATAACGACATGTGAATAATCCCGCCCACTCCAAAATTAAAAGTTGTGATTTTCTAGGCCGATATGGCTGCGTAATATCATTGCGCCTGCTGCACCCATGGTACGGCAGCAAAGTTCCTTTATTATTACCCCGGAATGAGAGTATAGTTCCTAGCCATATCGGCCTAGAAAATTGCAACTTTTCATTTTCCGTCGGTCTTAGTACACGATGTAACTACAGAAGAGTCAAGTTTTAAATAGGAAAAATATAGAAACTCTTTGGTCATTTTTGAGCGAGATGCTAACGGTCTAATCAGATTCAATGATCTATGCTAAGCTACAGCTAAAAGTGCTACCGCCAGACCCGGAGATCGGCTGAATGGATTCGAAAACGGTAAAACTCAACTGTTTAACTCTAGGGGAGTTGGAAAATGAGCCTATTTTCAAAAATAGTGGAGTGTTCCTTTAAACACGTACATTTTTTACATGACATGTACAAGAACAAGTTAAAGTGTATATGTTTATTGTTGAGCCCTGGGTTTATCCTGTCAAATATTTCTTTGTTCATATCATATTGTATTTGTTGTGTGCTGGGAATTGTCATTTCAAGCTTTGCTGCTGCCAACCCATGATCCGTCTGCCTTCCTTTCAACAAGAGCCTGTAGCTTGTTACTCTTTGAACTGGGCCTACCGCCAACATACGTGGAGTCTTAACGTCTCTGCCTGGGCCTTTCTGGAGCGGGGAGACATTATATAACAATGAAATGTAAAATGACATTTTAATAACACATTGTGATTGAACACACAGGGAGAGTGCGCACAATGCAGAGGTTGGGGCCATATTTGACAGGTAATGACACTCCGCCACACGCCATGAACACACAGCAGCAGTCAGGAAAGCCTGTAGCTTGAGACAGTTTATTTTGGATTAAATTATGTCTGGGGCTGTTTGGGGCCGGTAAAGACCAAACTGACCTTGTGTCTGTGTGATTGAGTGCGTTGCTTGGACTTGCAGGTTAACAAGAGTGACTGATGTTTTATGTGGCATGCTATGTTTTTAAAACGTTAATTTCTGATTGTTCTTTTTGTCCTGTTAAGATGAAATCTGAAGGGTGTTACATTACCAGGGATTTTTAAGATGTGTTTTGAATATATTTTGTAGAGGCTATGAAAACAGCTCCACAGAGCTTTTTTCTATTGCCTCATTGTGATTTGTCGTACTTCGGATATTAACCTGAATCTTCTTTTTACTGCATTTCATCCCTCGCTCCTTCCTGCCCTCATTTTAATGGCATCAGGGTGCTGACGGAGCTGGTGAGCAAGATGAGGGACATGCAGATGGATAAAACAGAGTTGGGCTGCCTGAGAGCCATCATCCTCTTCAACCCAGGTCAGACCGCACACTCATACACATTCAGTTCACGTTAGTTCATGATAGGGATTCCAAGAATGAATACAATACAGGTACTTTCATTTTTAGTACTTGCTGATACCTGCATTTTAATTGCATAAAATGCAGGTTGTATTTTTTTGTTTTCTAAAAACAGGTTGCATCGCTTCCAGTTCAGGTCTTATGTATGTGTTTCATTAAATATATGGCACTTTTTTACTAAAGATGGCTTCAAAGGAGCTATCAAAGATGAGCATAACCGATGTCTGTTGCATACACAAATTGATATCTAAAAGTTGTCATTGTTCTTATCACTAACATATGGATATTCAAATTAAATAAAAATGGATATTCAAATAAAATAAAAAGAACCAGCTAAGATAGCTGATTACCTTAAAAGTCCATAGATATTGCGGTCAGTTCATACTGCTGTTAACACTTTCTCCAAGTCCAAGAAGTGGATGCAGTGAGACCTGTTTTCCTGTTTAGTTTTTTTCATGCAGTGCTCAGCATAAAGCTTTAGTTATACATTATCTGTCCTCTTTTAGTCATGTTCATGGTTAGTTATGCATGTTAAAATGTATTGTACCAAATATCTGTTGCTTTCACTGTTCATTTAATCATTGTTATATTTTCTCTTTCAATTAATGGCAGAGCACACATTTAGAGCTGCTCATTATGCATTTAACATTTTTACTTTTGTACAATTTTATTGCAATATATCACTATTTTAACTAATTACACATCCCAGAAACCAATATATTGTTACCCTGAAAGTTCTTGATGATTTCGGCATTTAATACACAGAGCCGTAGTTCACTGACAAGCTAGGCGATATCGCGTTCATAATCGAATGCGATTCATCTGCGATTATGAACGCGATATTGCCTAATTGTCAGTGAACTACGGCTCTGTGTATTAAATGCCGCTCCATCTGAAAGCAGGTGATGGCGATTTACTACTAATCATGGGACCGGCTTTACTGACGAGATGTGCATTTACCTTGAAATCCTACTTTGTACTGTACTCATGAAATGAGTCCGATTTATAAACGGCATTGGAAATTCTCGGCCTGCTGCATCTGGCCCTTATGAAGTGCAGGCTGGAGTTTTACATTTGTGAATAAATGTATGCAGGTTTTGTTGGACATGAATTTTTGATCATGTTCCAAGGAGGGCCTAAAGGCACAGATTAAATCTCGCAGGAGAATCCTGCTTTTTTTGGCGGCAATAGGAGGGTCGACCTTGTTTTTTTTCTTGATTTGTGTTGTTTTTAAAATAGGCTGGTATTGGTTTTGGTACCTTCTAGAGGACCTTATACCTTTGCCATTTCTTAATTCCCCCAAGATCCATTTCGTCACCAATTCCTCAAATGGGAACCAAATCCACACCATGCCCCCCAAAAGACAAATAATTTATAGTGTGTATGTGTGCTGTGAAGTATGTCCAACCACTCTTGTCCTTTCCATGTGAACCATGTTGCAGGCCTTTTTCCTTTGTGTTCATGAAATCAGCTTGTCATTAGGCTCTTTTAGAATTAACTGGTACTAACTTTGGCATAGTAAAAAACATGGGTGATTCTGGTCTGTTTAAAGGCTGGAATGCACTGCACAATTTTTAAGTCGATTTTTATCCCAATTAACCGTCTGGAAGAGTTGATGCTAGTTGCCCAAAGTTGGAGCCAGTCAGCTGATTTTGGACATTCAGGGATTGATTGATTTCACAGAAAATCGCATTTTGGGTGCAGACTCCAATTTCGTTGAGCTCCAGACTATGATTCCATCCAGTCAGAGAATATCAAACACATTTGATATTTTAAGCCGATTTTAGAAAGCATTTTGTTTTCATTTAACGTGTCTAATTACAATGAGTTTTAATTTTTTTTTAAATGTATGATGCCCAGTTTATTAAGTATATGATGCCTAGTGTTTTAAAATCTGTTCAGATTTAGTGTATTCCATCCTTCACGGGTTGTATTAGAATCGCCTTCTACATTCCTTCCGTACAGGTTGCTTCCCTCATAGCAACTCACTAAATCTTGCAAGAATGTATTGTCAAACACATCCGTCTTATTCAACAGAGACTTAGGGTCATGTGAGAATTCTGCGTTCAATCTGAAAGGTCGACGTGTCAAAACCAGCATCCATCACAATCTATGCATTTATGTGAGAGCGATAGTATAGTCTTGGAGAAAGACTGAACATGCCATCAGGGAAAGAATCCAGCAAATGCACCAGTATTAATGGTGCGTACCATTTTCTCTACTAAAACCTGTTGGTCTTTGTGGCTCAAACCAAGTCATTTTAGGCAGAGACTTGAGATCAAATACTTGACAGTATTTGAAGTTTTTCTA
This sequence comes from Sinocyclocheilus anshuiensis, assembly GCF_001515605.1. NCBI lineage: Eukaryota > Metazoa > Chordata > Actinopteri > Cypriniformes > Cyprinidae > Sinocyclocheilus > Sinocyclocheilus anshuiensis. Next base: position 303,266 of record NW_015536525.1, read on the forward strand.
TAGAAGAATAGCTAGAGATTGCAAATGGTCCCACATGTTTTGGTGCTAATAATGATAAAGGTTAGACAAATGTTGACACCAAAATAGACGCACAGCAGTGGTCAAAATATGCAATTTCTCCAATAAGCTTGAATTTGATATGCCGCCAACTTGTTTAAATACACCATCTTCTGCATAACGATTATCCACCTACTTGCAGATTCCTATTACTGTGTTTTATACATCCACGAGGTGCTTAAACCATAGACATATGACTGAATCCAGACTTCCAATGATAGCTTTGGATCTTCTAGTTCAACTTCCCCATGTGTTTGTCTTGTTAAGGCCAGTGATAGGAAGAATCCTGTTTCGAATTTTTTCAATGTGATCAACAACTGACCTCTGGTCCTTAAATTTGGCTTCCCAGTAGTTTAGTTTTCTGTATTTTCTTGCATGTTTTGTCTACCCAGTTTCCATTTATCCAGGAATTGAAGCTAAATGGGTTGATGTTGATGGTCTGCTTTATATCTGAACAGTGGGAAGGCTTATTTGATTGTGCACTGTATGCTTGTGTTTCACATGGGTTGTCAGTCAGCCTATGGGGTGTGTGTGTGTGTGTGTGTGAGCGCAGCAATGCAGAAGAAGTCCTATGTGAAAGATGCATACAAGAGTCGTTCCTTGAAGAGTGCAATGGCCCCCGTCTCCTATTACTTGATTGCAGTTTGCCATAATCGACTTTTGCTTGAATGCATATTAATCCAGACATACGCTGTGAGCTTTGTGTGGCCGACCCTCCCTGTCTTTTGGGGTCCACTTTTATTTTCTCTCCCCGAAAATGACTTTTTTCGTGATTTCATCTTTTAACGGCTCTCTAGGGATGCAAAGCATTCATTCAAAAAATTAAAAAAAAATAATAATATAAGGCTTGCACGGGTTTCGTACCATTTGTCTTGTAACCCCTGAATTACCCATGATGCACCTGAACTGATTGAGCACTGCCAAACAGGTGTGGGGGGGAGTGCTTTCCTGGGTCTTCCTGACTAACCCCTACTGGTTGACTGTGTACTGTGATGATCACTAAACAGAGCCCCTGTTGCAACTATTTATACAGAGCTGAGTCAGAGATCCAGAGGGTTCTGTTAGTGCGTTTTTTTTCTAAGGCCTCGTTGCTGCAATTTTCGTCAGCCCTCCTGTATTTGTGTCTGAAGCCGAGCGGTGCTCTGAAATATGCACAGTGCAAACTTGAATTGATCTCTGCCTGAGAATGAAGAGGTTATGCACGTTACCGTCTGAGAGCTGATTCGCTTTATCTGCGTTTGTGGTTTATCACTGATTGTTTGCTTGTGTAAAGAGAGAGAGATGCGTAAGATATGAGTGAAAGTCAAGTGGGTTCATACTGGTGAATTGCACAAAACCTGTCAAGAATGTGTCTGGGTCATGCTTCACCACAAAATCGAAACAAGGAAATGTATAGTAATGTAATGTATATATGCATTTTTAGGACTTTTTTATGCCCATTTTCATTTTTCATCACTGTAAATTGTGAATTATGCTGATTTAAATCAAACTCATTGGCCTACAATAGTGAAAATCACTATTTAGAATAATTGGAAGGATGCATTTTTAAAAATGTTTCCCTATTGATTTTTAGGTGAAATGTGACCCGGACATGTTTTTTTTAGATTCAGTCATTCAGGATCATGTTTGACGGATGTACAGCTGAAGGAGGGCTATATGACGATGATTTTGTATTTGTAAATGGATGGCCGATGAAAACGGTGATTGTTCAGTGGGAGGCTTTAAGAGATTACGGACTTGATATGAAAGAACTTTCTTAATCTACTCCCACCAAAACAAAGAAAAAAATTGCTTCTCACTATGTTTTCTGACTGCTCTTTTCTTATGCTTTACATCTTTGTCTATCCTGACGTATTAGTGCAAAACTCTTGTTATTTGGGGTCTTTTCCCCCCCACACCCTTCCCTCTTCATTTTTCTTGTCTAGTTTTTAATCTGTCTCCAGCAGTTGTGGAAATTGATTGACTGTACTGAGTGTGGAGGAAAAAAAATGTCTTTCTGTTTGCTTTATCGTCATTAATTCAGAATCTGTTTTTGTTGGATGTACCATGTGTAAGTAAAGGTTTTAATACAGCACAGTTGTCAACTTCTTATCTTCTCTTCACAATCTGCCTTCCTTCTTGCAAACAATTTAAAGTATTTTTCATCTTTCTTACCACCAGACCTATAGAATTTATTTGCTCTAGTTCATTTTTAAAAAAAGATACAATGCACAGTATTTTTCACTTACTTCGTTTCTTCATTTCAAGCAGTATCCTAGTTGACATAGACGATTATAATAAATCTAAAACATTTTAAATACTTTTCTAAATACTGTATAGTTTAGTTTATGTATGATTGTTTGATTAGTTACAACATCTGAAGTCAAAATCACTGTTATTTTACAAGCAGTATCATAGACGATTATAATAAATCTAAAACATTTTAAATACTTTTCTAAATACTGTATAGTTTAGTTTATGTATGATTGTTTGATTAGTTACAACATCTGAAGTCAAAATCACTGTTATTTTAGTATTGTGGTACTATTGTTTTTAATTTTTTATATATATACATATATATATATACATATATATATATATATACATTACATACATACACATACATACACACACACACACACACACACACTGCTTTCATATTAATTTTAAAGTTTTAATAATTTTGTTGCCTTTTGTCAATTTTATTAGTTTGTTTTAAATGTCTAGTATTTATTATTTTAATTATTTCAATTTTAGTTTATTTTAGTAAATGAAACTAAATGGAAATGAGAAATGTTGCGTTGGAAACTAGCTGGAGTAAATGATTTTTGTTTTTAAGTTATTTCCAATAACATTTTTTATGGGTTTAGAAAACTATACTTACTCTGGCTCAAATTCTGATTCCCTTCTTATTAAACCATATTGTTGAGATTTTTTTTTTCTTCTTCTTATTGGTCCTACCCCTGTCTTCACTAAAGGAACTCTTGATTCCTGTGGTTGTCTGGGGTCCCTCTGGCGCGGAGGTGAGTTGGTTCTCTCTTCAGTCCAGCAGGACCCCCGGGCCCCGGGCCGCTGCTGGCGCTGCAGTGTCGCTCTGCGGCCGCTAGAGGGAGGTCTTCTGCAGCGTCACTCCTGGAACGAACCGATGATAATCTGCCTCAACTATAACTCCTTCACTTCCTTCTCCCTTCTTTTCTACATTCTAGGCCACGCACGCAGGAAAAAAAAAAAAGCATAGGCCTAATATAGATCAGAAATAGTCCGAATGTCCAGATTGAGGACATTCGTGAATGCGTGCTTCTAACGTGACATTTAACCAGTCGTAGTAAATCTAGATCTATTAACCCATTTAATCCCACCGGTCACAATAGTGACTGACAAAGAAGGTTGTCATTTATAAAGCTTTAAAAATCTTACTGACTGATATTTAATTACAATTAAATATGTTCAGTTTCACATTGTTAGTGCAAATTTTCACATGACCAGAGCAGTTTACTTCCTGTTTGCGCCATAAAATGATGACTGTATCAGAGCTCCAGAGTAAAAGGCTAGCAAAGTGTTACAAAGTTACGACAAAGATTTTTGGTCCACATCATCTTCACAGTTATTACGTTTTGTTGAGTGTTGTCATAGAATGAGTAAAAACACAATTTTTGACTGGTTGGATAACTGAATTTAGGTAGGCTATACATATAAATCCACTAATCCAGCTATTAGTGAAGGCTGCACTAAAATGTATTCAATAAAAAAAAATGTTACAAATAAGTTATAGTATTGATTATGTAATACTGGTAGCACTAATATAACAATTTCATGATATATGTTACTATAAAGTAACAATTTTGAAATACGTTGGTGGTTGTGTTTTTTGTGTTTTATCAGTGTTCCTATCAATGTTGTATAAGGGTTTTTATGCATAATAGTAACCCTAGAATGTGATCAAACAGTTTAAAATAGCTGGGCTAAGACATATAACAATTTTTATGACTGCAGAAATATGTCAGTAAACATATTATCCCACGGGTCACAATTGTGACCGACCATAAAACAATTTTTCACACACTTTTCATGTCTGGAAAAAAAATTGGGATTAAACGAGTTAAGTGATCAAATAGACAAATAGGTGCCTTAACCTGTCTTAATATCCGTTCTGATCGTGTAGCACTGGAAATTAATGCCCACTGCTATGACTAAATAAAATGTAGGCGTAATGTATGTACGATGAAATTAAAAGATGTTTAATATTAGATCTGCGTCGTGTGTGTGTGTGTGTGTCTGTGTGAGAGAGATGCGTCTGCAGTTCCTCTGTCCGCCGTCAGGTGGCGCTCTCACAATGACTCCTCTGTATTGGAATGATGAGGGCAGCATGTTTTCACAGTTATATTTGCGCAGTAAACGTTCTGCAGGTCTAGAGCTGACGCCAAAACCTAGTCCTTAACAATTTTGAGTTTTGTTTGCAACAACAGCTATTTCTGTGACATTGCACGACTACAATAAGGCACGACAAGCCTTTTTACCCCTATACCTTTCATAAGTCATTTGATTGAAAAGATGGCTTTATTGCTGGGATGGTGATTTGTTGACATTACCTGTTCAGCAAAAAGGAACTTTATTTTGTTATTGCAGTTTTAATGGATAGGTTCAGCTTGACATTAGTGACGTGACAATGCATTTACAGCTCCAGTAAACTTAAAATAACCACGTTAAGTAACACTGTGGACTCAGTTATCGCTCCACCGTTCAGCTGGACCAGCAGCGGTGTGAGGTGAATGCAGGACAGAAACCTCACTGCTCTCTTTCAATGACCATCACTGCTCATGCTGTTTCTCAGCAATAGGATTCTATGTTAGCCATACATTCCACCATAATTAAATTTTACCTTACTGATGTTAGTGTTGTAGTTATTATTATTGTTTTCCATTTGTTACTAAAATTCCACTCGCCTAATTTGTCAATGCATGCAGAGATATTTTATTTTATTTTAATTTTTACTTTTAATATTTTATTTTATTTTATTTTTTGATTTGATTTGATTTGATTTGATTTTGATTTGATTTTGAATGGCACTTCTTTTCCAAGGAATGCTGCATCTGTTAAATATTCTACTGACTACAAGAAGTGGACAAAATGATGTGATGGTTATATGACGGAGGAGCTTAGTTAATGAGCATTTGGTAAATTAGAGCTGCAGAGATGAGGGTTCTTGCAAATGAGCAGCAGTATGTATCAGCCATAAGAGGTTTGCAAATTAGCACTTTGGTTTGTGAGTTTAAACAGCAATGTGAGGCAAGTAAATTCTTCAGAGCCAAACGTCAGTGCATTGGACACAAACACAATTTAAGTAAAATCCAAAACCAGGCCATTTTTTTTTTTATTTCCATCTCCTTTTATATACTACTAATTATTTTTCTTGAATAGTGGTGAAGTATATTAGAATGTGAATCTGTTGGCAAAGGTCTTTATGGACATGTTTGTATTATTTTTTTAATATATATATTTCCCATTCGGATCTGTGCAGAAGAATTGTCTTTTCATAGTTGTTGATGTTTGTGATTGTTCTGGTTCTGGTTTGGATTGTGTTGCCGTAAGGAATGCATATTTGCTGTCGACTAAATTATAGAAACGCTGCAGGCTGGAGACGCTGTGTGGCAGTGTGCATGTCCAAAGGCTTTTGTTCTCTTAAAAACACCACTGCTTATAGGTTATTTTTTCTCAAATGTAAATTGTCTCTTCATCTTGTGTAAGCACACTGGAGAGCAAAAGAAAACAAGTGCATGAGAATATAGAAACCAACTCTATATTTTGGTATTTAAAAAAAGAAAAAAAAAAAGAATACAAAGTATTTCTCTTGAAAACAAATATTTTACATGCTTACTGCAAAATGCAAAATACAGAACTTGCTAACAGAATGTACTGTTTATTTTGTAATTATAAATTATATAGACATAATCATTATTTTCTTTCTTCTTTTTTTTCCTGCTATTATAATATGATCAAAAAGAAGCGTTGAAAATAAAAGGCAATTAAAATAAGAAGCGAATGTGTAAGAAGATCAACAGCTTCATTATTTCATGTCATCCAGTGTTTGTGTATTCATGATGTCACTCACTAAATGCTGCTGGAATGACTGGAAAAGTGAACTAAATTGGAGCAAGTGACGTTTATGCCATTTTTGTTTTTCTGCCATTACGTTTTTCTTCAAAATGTATGATTTTTTAATGATTTTTGTCTTGACCTGGTTACCCAGATAAGTGTTATTGGACTCTAGAGATTTCATAATCGATTATAATTAGTTCACTTTTTTTATTTGTTTGGAGTTAGTAAGAATTTATTTTTATAATAACTAGGTAAATAAGCATGAACTATCAGCAATCTGGTTAGCAGTTAGCTTTGCAACCATTAATTAAAACTTTACAAAAAAGAATGTCCAGTACATTATGATGTTTAAAAGTTTGGGTTCAGTAAGGTTTGTTTTCTTTGAAAGAAATGTAATATTTATATTCAGCAGAGATGCATTAAATTGATCAAAAGTGACGGTAAAGACATTTATAATGTTACTATTTCTATTTTAAATAAATCCTGTTTTTCTTGCTTTCTAGTCATCAAAGAATTCTGAAAATATGCATCACGGTTTCCACAAAAATATGAAGCATGCCAATAATCAGAAATGTTTCTTGAGCATCAAATCAGCATATTAGAATGATTTCGGAAGGATCATGTGACACTGAAGACTGGAATAGTGATGCTGAAAATACAGCTTTGATCACAGCAATAAATTACATTTCACAATATATTCACATAGAAAAGAGTTTAATTTCAATTGTAATATTACTTCACAATATTCACAAAAAAATCATCCCAAAACCACTGAGTCTAAAGACCACGACACTCATTCAAATGCAAAACTTGACCGTATGTATCATACTTATATGACTTGCACACCAACCAAACATGATGGCACAGTCGGTGGTAGCATAGCCAACCCTTTAGGTCAATTCTGTGAAAATTCACAACTTCATTCACTCACAACAAACCATATCTGATTTGGTTTGTTCAATATTGACCTATATTGTACACTGTAAAAAAAATTCCGTAAAATTTACGGTAAAAAAACGGCAGCTGTGGTTGCCGGAATTTTACCGTGAAAAATACGGTAGCAACGTTTTAGGTTTTACGGTTTTAACTTAAATTTACAGTTAAGTAAATAGTAAGTAAAAACCTGTAACCATTTAACAGGTTTTTACTGTAGCATTTTTACAGTCTTTTACCGTCATTTTTTACAGTGTAGGACCTAAATGTCCAGGTTTGGTTGTTTTGTGAAGGCCTCACTCCCTCCTCACATCTCTCTCTGCCTCTCAATCTGTGCTTCTCTCTCCTCTTCCATCAGGCTTGTATTGTACCTACAGCTCTCTGTGTGTCTCTCACAAAAGAGCCCTCTGTTCTCTGCACTTTACCCCGGCCACCCCACCCCCTTCCTCAACACCCAAGTGGTACATTCCCTCTCCTCCTCATCCTCCCCCTGCAGTGCGTCTCATTGTGAGGCTCTTCTCCTCACCTTCAGCTGTAGTTCGGCCACAAAGCGGCATTATTACGGTACAGTGCTGCAGACACCTGAAGCTGATGTGTGAGATCAGGCTCCACAAACAGAACTGTTGTTTCACACATGCTGTCGAGCGCAGCGTAACGCTAAGACGCTTGTCTTCTCCAGCTCTGCAGATACAGAAACACTGAGAATGATTCATACCCAAGGGTTCTACAACTTAGCTTAACAAAGTATAATATACACTGCTTTTAAAAATGTTGGAGCTGGTATTATCTTTTTTTCATGATTTTGAAAGGAATATTTTATGCTTAATAATGCATTTTTTTTTTAATCAAAAATAAATAATAAAGTAATAATTTAATTATTTAAATAATAAATAAATAGGGAATTAAAATATGTATTACTATATGAAATCATACAGCAAAATATATGATTATTATTAAGATATTTTGAAATGTAACATTTTCCTGAAATGAAAAAGCTTGAATTTTATAGTTTTTTATTGTTTTAGTTAATATTTTGAATGACTTTTTTTCTTCTTCATTGTATCAGTTTTAATTGAATTTTTTGTTAATATGTTGTGTTTTTGACATTTCTAATAGTTTTTAAACAATGTCTGTAGTGTATGGTTTTTCTAAATTATATAATAATTTAATAATGTTATTATATAAAATATAATTATATAATTTGAAAAATATATATATATAAACATAATTATTTATTAATCAATTCTTCAAGTAAAAACTCAACCTAAGAAATGTTGCCTTGGCAACTAACTGAAATAAAACAAGTTTAAGTTTATTTTATTTGATTTCAGTTCATGTTTGATTTGTTTTGAGTAATTAAAATTATTTTTAATTGTTTTTGTCTTATTTAACAGTAATTACTCCAGTCTTCAGTGTCACATGATCTTCAGAAATCATTCTAATATGCTGATTTGCTGCTCAAGAAACATTTCTCATTATTATCAATTTTGAAAATAGTTGTGCTGCTTCATATTTTTGTGGAAACCATGATTAATTTTTCAGGATTATAATTTTTTTGTGTGTGTGTGTGTGTTTCTTTGATGAATAGAAAGTTTATACATTATACTATATATATTTATACATTATATATATGCTATATTTCTTTACTGACACTTTTGATCAATTTACTGCATCCTTACTGAATAAAAGTATTAATTAAAAAAATCACCCCAACTTCCTGGAGGGAAAAAAGCAAGTAAGTTTGATGATCACATTCATCATTGTTCTTGACTGACGCATGCAGCTCATGGTTGATTCTGGAGGGTTTTTCCTGCAATTAGTGTTCTGGAAATTGCATGTTGTTTTTGTAAAACTTTCTGCTAAATGACATGTAAGCTCTGTTCCAAACTCCTGCCAGCTGCCTTGCTGTCTACTGCCTAAATCGGCAGCTACCTTCTTAAGGCGGCATCCCAACCACAATAAAACCATATAAGAAGACCCACACGGATCTGAACCCACGAAACCCCACTGATTTCTGATGAATTAGAATGCTAATCATTCACAAAAGTCCTAAATAAACAAATCCATCATTAAGACATTTGAACTTTAAAACGTTTTAAACCAAAATATGAGTCCATAATAATGTTTCCTCCAGTGAAAAAGTCCATCTACTGTTGTCCTCTCACCTCAAAATCCACCCACATATTTGTTTTGACCTGTTTAATTGGTGCTCGATCTGTGCATATTTCTCTCCTGATAAAGATAATGTGACTTTTTCACTGGAGAAAGCAATATTATTATGGCTTGTACTTTAGCTGGAATCAATGGTTTGAAGTTAAAAACATCTTAATAGTGGATTTGTTTCTTACAAACATGCAGCTTGTTACTTCACACGATGCTAATTGATGGGTAGTGTGCAACTGGTTGGTTGATGGCAGTTTGTGTATGTATTGTATTGTGTGTGTGTGTGTGTGCGTATGTGTATGTATTGTATTTTGTTACTTATTTAAGCAGCAGTCACTGGATTGTATGTGTGCAAGACAATTTTCCTTTGGGACAATAAAGTCAATCTAAATCTAATCTAATTGATGGACTGGAGTGGTGTGGATTACTTGTGGATTATTGTGATGTTTTTATCAGCTGTTTGGAATCTCATTCTGACGGCACCCATTCACTGCAGAGCATCCATTGACTCGATCATGAGAAAGTGATGTAATGCATACATTTCTCCACATCTGGTTAAGAAACAAACTCATCTATATCTTGGATGACTTAAGGGGGGACACACATTTTCAGCAAATTTTCATTTTTGAGTGAACTATCCCTTTAATATCCCTTAAAAATTCATTTAATAACTTATATTTATTTATTACTTTATACAAAACGGTGGATATTTTTCTTTTACTGCCATGTTTCAAATGATATTTTGTAATGCAGTTTGGTATTGCATCCAGGAAATTTTCATGGCATCCTCTCTCTCTCTCTCTCTGTCCTCTCCATCACCGTTTTCTCCTTTGACTCATCAGTATGTCCCCACATTTCCACTTCAGTCAGTGGGTCATATGAACCGACCTCCTCCCTTCTGCTCAGGACTCCCTCCTATACCACCTCTCACTGTCGCTCTCTCTCTCTCTCTTTCTCTGGGTAAATACTGTTTGATCCCTCTCTCTCTCTCTCTCTCTCTCCATCAATAGGCCTCATTCATTCCCTCTCTCCTGCTGCATGCCATTGGACCCCCCTTACCTTCCCAATTCATTCCAGTGATTTTTTTTTCCCTCCGTGAAGTTTTCCGTGACTTCTTAAATAGCTCAGTACCTCTTCTCTCTCTTCTCACATCATCTCTTTCCATAGTCATTTTCAGTATTTCTCTTCTCTGTCTTCCTCCCACACTTGTTTCATCTGTTTTGAATAAATGTAAGTAGTTCTGTGACATTGGTCATTAAGCTATGATAAATACTTCTATATATATATATATATATATATATATATACACACACACACACAATTAGAAATGTATGCATTTCTTCAGAGAAATAAAAATAAAGGGAAAAATGCTATGAATTTTGACAGAGTAAGACTTTAATGCAATTAATTGAACCTTGGGAAAATGTGATGAGAAACATATGAGTTCATAATGAGATCTCTGACTTTTGGTTGCAGACTAATTTGGCACATATGAGTACAGATTAAGATCTCTTCTCAAACTCCACACGAGACGTGGGTCTTTTTCTCAAGAAGAAACCCTGAGGTGAGCAAAGTTAGGTAAACTCTCATTTTGAACTCCATTTAATCTCATTGCTTTCTTGGTGAAACTGTACACTGTAAAAAATGACCGTGAATTTAACGGTAAAAGACTGTATATATCAGTTAATGAAATTACGGTATTTAACTGTAAATTTAAGTTAAAACCGTAAAACCTAAAACGTTGCTACCGTATTTTTTACGGTAAAATTCCGGCAACCACAGCTACCGTGTTTTTTACCGTAAATTTTATGGAATTTTTTTTACAGTGTAGCATATCTGTTCTGAAATGCTCTCAATGTATGTTCCATTCCCTGCACGCTTCTATAAGTATCCGTTAAATAGTCACCATTACTGAGGCGACTGAAGAAGCTGAAGTAAATTTGCTTAATGATGCATACTTGTGCTAAATGATCTGAAGCGCATTCAGCGGCCACATTTAGAAAATGTGAAAAAATGAGTCAAACCGAGAGCTTATGTCAGTGTTCACACGCTCACACCTGCTATAATGATTTGCGCAGCAAACAAACAAACATTTATTCGTTGCTGTAAACTCTTACTAGCGTAACTGACGGTTTAATATGGCTCTTATATACAAGCTGGCATTAAGCTTGCTTCTCATCTGGGCGTATATGAGTCCGGCATCCAAAATCAATGAGCCATTCTCTTTGACTCTTTTATTTTGCACTCTTACATCTGGGTCTCTACTTACTGGGAGCTCTGTGTAGCATAATACAGAGATACATACATAGGCTTTTTTTTCAGTGCTCCCACTGTAACCCTGTACCAACCCAGTCCATTTCCTCACAAACACGCACACACAAATATACACATGCCAATCTATTTCCTACCCCCCCCCCTCTCCGATCTATTTTGGTGTGTTGTAGTGGGCTAGGGTGTGTGTGCGTGGTTTGCAGCCCTGCCCAGTAAAATACAGACTTTTTTAAGGAAGTCTGCAATATAATCTGGATGCTTTATTGTAATTACAAGGTCCCCATTTTGGAAATAACCAGGCTATCCGCAAGCACTTGCCGTGTCTGACTCCAAGGAAAACTTGAGTTAGCTTTTGTGTGCCTCCCGTTGAACTGCTTTATGCCCAGCACGTAGCCCTATCGGAAGATAATTAATTTTCTCACACGCACAGCGAATCTCAGATGTTGTCATAAAATCTGTTAGCATGGGTGGCCAACCAAAACCTACACAACCGCATGGCTAGCGGCCTATCATCAAAGCCTGAAATTACTGTGGACAAATTAGTAGGCTGTATTAATCCGAATAGCTGTATTCACTCAAGGTGGGAAACATCTGTCTTGAGGATTTCTCTGTCAGAGTCTGAGTGGCTTTTTACCTTTTTGCTTTCTAAGTTTTATCGGTTGCATGGTTTGTACAAATGCCAAGACATTATGTCAGTCGTCTATTTATGTGGATGTTCTCAAGGTACTTTGCAGTGTTTGAGTTGAAGTTGTGCTTCAGTGTTTCTCTGGATGTAAACTGGTCTCAGGCCATTTCAACCCAGCTGTATTTTTATACTTTCTCAAGGTCTGTGCTCACCTGTATGCCATCCTCTGCTTGGTTTTATACATTCTTAATGTCTGTGTTCACATGCGGTTTCAGACAGACCAAGCTGTAGGCGTTTTAATGCATTTAATTGTTTAATGTCAGTTTAGAGATTTTCCCTTTTTTCCCAAATGCTGTTCATGATTAAACTGTAATTATGAACAACACTGCTATTTTTATACTACTCGGCATAGCAGTTAGGTTTAGCATCAGTGCTAATTTGAAGAGAGAAAAAAACAATTCAGAAGACTTCAATCTGCATTCCCACACATCCAGAAGTGCTCTGATTTGCTATTCAAAACTTGCCACAAGGCTGCGTGCTTATCTTCTTATTCATTTAATTTTTAAATTATTAATTCAATGTGTATTTATTTTAGATGTGTATTTTATATTTATGTTTTTTATTTAATATTAATTTATTTATTTAGTTGTTGTACTTTGGACAGATGTGAGCAATAGCAATTTAAATAATCCATACATTTTATCTTCAGCAGAAATATAGTACAGTACACCTGATTCCCACTTTCCACCCACATCCCTCATTTTCCATGATCTTTTCTCGCATTTTTAAAAATACCTTTATTCTTTCTCACATTCTCCTCTGGCCTCTCTGTGTCAATGGGAACACCACAGATTTAAAGCGTATGATTATACTGTTTTATTATAGAAATGCTATGTGCACCAGCCAGAGGTCTTATAAAAACACATGCCATTATTGTTTATGGATTGTCTCCTTTAGACCATAATGGGCCACAGGACATAAGAAGCACTGATTTTATTCATTTTTTTCCTGCAAATTAGAATTTCCCTACAGGGAAAAGCTCTCGTCAGCTCCTAATAGAGTTGGTAGGAGTTTTAATAGAGCAGCTCATGTTGATTGGTGGCTGCTGACAGTATAGCATTTTATTACTATTCTCTTTCATAAATGTTTGTTTTATGCATTTGAGGAACTTTATTTATTTCTTTATTTTTAAATTTGAGTAAGCCGAGACTCATTGTATAGGGTTGGTTCTTCAAAAGCACAGGTGCTTATAAAGATCTGTGGACAGAGAATAGGCGTAACCTAAATAAATGACTGGACTTCTTTTTTTATCCCTTACTTTAAAGAACTGCAGTTTGCTGCATCTATAGGAGGCAACTAAAGAAAAAAAAAGAAGGAAAGGAAAAACATCAAAATGATTTGGTTTCTTCGGTGTATCAGAGATCAAATGGGCTTGTGTGTAGGGCTATGACTTTTATATATAAACTAGGCTATTTAAAGCAAATATTATGCTTCACCAATAAATTCTGGAAAATTTGGCCACTTTTGAGAATGTGAAAAAAAAAAAATATTTGAATAAAACAAATTCTCTGTAGGCGCCATAGTAAGATTACTAGTCAGAGTTCGCTAAATAAATCACGGTTTGGCTTTACGCGAGGCGGTTACTATAGCAACAAGCCGCTCCGCCGTTATATCAACATGGGACGGTATGTCAACAAAGTAACCTATAGCGTTTTATCACGTTATTATATATTTACATATGATTCACACATCACAAAAACGCTTTTGAGTTTTGTTTCAGTGTCTTTAGGATAGTTGAATATTAGCTAAACGTGCTAAAGGCGCCAAAAGACGTTGCGCGAGACAAGCCTCAGCCACGAACAACTGACAGAAAAAGTAGACGGCCTGAAAGCCATTAAAATTAACATACAATAAACAGTTCTTAAATAATGGTGTATTACTAACCGAAATTAAGTTTTGCTGACAGGGCTAAACGTTCATTTTGTTCCATACCTGCTGGCGTGGTCATTTAATTTGAGTAACCGAGTTGGACCGAGCCATGAAAAGGGAGGGAAGAGGGCATGTGACGTCACGAGCGGATAAGGATCTGATTGGCGGATGAAATCCTTCATGCCTACGGACCCATCGGTCCTGCAAGGTTCAGCTGTGAAACAGAAATAAATAGAGAGGAATAAACTGACTGATCTACATGCCAATCACTGGCACGTAAACATCAAAAGCTCATTTGATGAATACAGATATTTTGGGCCATATAGATCCTTTCATAAATTCTTGAAATTAACGTCTGTCGATACGTTAAGAACGTGTAGAAAGCCGCAGAAGTCCGTATGCATGCATTTCCCTCCCTCTTTTTTGCTCTCTACCACACACACACACACACACACACACACACACACACGCTCCCTCGCATTTCGTGGGAGAAAGTAAGAAGAGGGAGAGAGAGAGAAAGAGAGAGATTGAGAGAGAGTGATTTGAAGCCTCTCTCTGCTCTCTCCGCTTTTCTGTTCACTCAGACTCAATGGGGCTCTAGCATTAGGGGTTTCAAGCTGTAAAACTACATATTTATTACCCGTTCCCTTCTTTCTATTTACGTTTTGTACATAAAAAAGATAACTTATTGAAGAAGAAAGTTGGTGTGCGTTTCAAGACGTCTCTTTAGACGCACCAAGTTTGTTAGAGGCCAAGTCGAAGTTGATGTCGAAAGAACGAAAAGGCTAATTTGAAACTGTCCTGCCTTGTAGTCCAACCAAATCGGTCAGAAAACTTGGGAACTATGGATATTCGGAAGAAGCGGAGGCCGTGGTGCATTGAGACCTCGTTCTTGCTCCTCCTGTGCCTTACTCTGGCACAAGCAGGTGAGCATTTTGCCTTTTCTGTTTGTGTGATTTGACAGAAGAAACTGTAACGTGATTTATGTATTGAGGCATTTTGCCTCAATGCAGCAGTGGGTTTTGATGCGCTTTACGCACGCCAGGTATCCACGAGATTGCGCAGGTGATTGTGTTTTAGTGTTTCCAAGAAGATGCTTGAATCTTCTTGCTAGCGTATCTTCAGCTAAAGTGATTTAAGTGCATTGATTATGATACGTCATGTTGGATCTAGCTGTCACTTGGTGAGCTCACATTAGCAGACTAAAATTTGGTTCGAGTCCCTTAAGTTGACACCACTTTTTCAACTTGCACGAATTTTTCAAGAATTGAAATATGCACAAAACAAATACATGCCGATGAGTTGAGCTCCAGGCCGCGTTGGCACACATTATGTGGCATCCCAGACGGTGGCATAGGATAGGACGGTGCTTTCACTGACAGGGTTTCACACCCCGAGCTTCATTTCAGCGCACAGCATCGTGAGATTATAGTTGTTGTTATTGCAAACAACGAACATTAATCGTATCGTAAATTCAAAATATATAGTTTATTTTTTATTTAGGCTACATTTTAATTTTTCATTTATTGTTTTTTATTATTACTTTTATTAATTACATGGCTCTCTGGAATGCTTGATTCTGATTGGTCGGTCTCGGCATTTAGCGATCAAATATTTTTTAATAATAACCGTTGCCCCTAGCAACACTAATTTACTGACTGCTGGTATATTCTGTCTCGTCGCTTTTCTTAAAAAATAATTTCTAAAAACAATATCTAATGCTGTTTTTATTTGTCAACCTATACCCAAAATAACTCACTTCAGAGTGTCCCAAAACTAGTTTGTTTTTGGCTGACTGGACATTATTACTATTATTTTTATTATTTTTTACATTATTCACCTGCTCTGTACTGTTATTTTTATTAATATGAGTGCTTTTCGTCTTCGTAAACGTTATTGACTTTTTTTCCAATGCGCTTTTAGTTGCAGTAGGTTTTTGCATATTTAATATAAGAAGCACCATATATAATTAGCTGTTTATTTCATTTACCCCACCCGACTAGACATATTAATTTCTGCACATTCATTTTTTTATATTGTAAAATTATACGTAAATCGTCAGATGCACTTCTAGCGTTCACCACTAGTCGGTGAGTGGCGCTCGATCCAGATTCTGCTGCATCTCCATAGACATTTCATTTACAGTAGAAGCACAAAATCAGATACAGTACATTTTCACACCAGATTTAATTGATATTTAAAGCTTCTAGTTGAATGAAAAAGTGAAAAACAAAACGATCTTTTAGATGATGGCGCGCACCTAATGGCCCTCAGGCATGGATGTAATTCCAGATTTCTGATTTGATCGCTCATTTTTCTCTCCTTTCCCTCCCTTGTGTGTTTGGAGGAAGTCTGAATATTTGTGCCTCGCATGAGTAGGTTACTATTCTGCCCTGTGGTTCACAGAGATGCAGTGAATGAGTTAGTGTCTCCGTGTGTGAGCTCAGTGATATTTGTGTAAACGCACACGTCTATTACACCTGGAGAATTTTCCACAGTATGCCAGTTTTGGGCCAGTGAATGTTGCACTGTGAATATTCCACAGCAGCCTGCTGTTACTGGTTCAAAAACATCTATGATTTTTAATACCCGAAACCAGATTATGTTGTTCAAAACTGAACTCCAAAAAGTTATGCAAACCAAGCCACTATTTAGGATTCCATTTATATCTGCTAGTTACCTTTAAGCGGTCATCGTTGTTCCATATTGTTAACTTTGGGACAGCAGACAGACTTTTGAGAGCACAGTGTTTTTTAGGTGGGGAATATTTATTTAACATGGATGTTCCTTCAACCTCATTTCAAAGGCAGCAGTCTCAAAGAACAGACTGTCTCCCTTCTGTTAACCAAAACACCCTCAACCCAATGCAGCGAATGAGGACTGAATGGAGCCACTGTGTGTGAAGGAAATGCCCGGAATATTTGTGTGTATGTTCGTAGCACGTGAGAAAAGACTGTCCTCATGGGTGTGTCCATCATTCTTGACAGTTTCATGAATGTCATTGTGTGTTACTTACATTGCTAATCTTCCCCAGCACTCTTGTCCTGAAGTTCATTGGAAATATGAGGGCTGAAGAGTTTAATGGGTGCTCCTCAGATCCCTTATTAGATGTGTTGAATTTATGCATGCATGGAAAGAGCATAGCATCACTATTATAAT
Organism: Sinocyclocheilus anshuiensis; assembly: GCF_001515605.1. Lineage (NCBI taxonomy): Eukaryota > Metazoa > Chordata > Actinopteri > Cypriniformes > Cyprinidae > Sinocyclocheilus > Sinocyclocheilus anshuiensis. Next base: position 320,478 of record NW_015536525.1, read on the forward strand.
TGTGCATACTTGTAACTGTCATTAGTACATGGATGATACCTCAAGTTAATTGTTGTAGTGAGCTGTGCTATAGTTTTCTAAGTGATCAGCCTTATGCTTTTTGCTCTGAGCAACCATTTCTTTATTATTCTTCTCCCATAACTAACAAACAAAACTAACCCTAGTGATTCAACTCCAGCTGTAGGAACCTTTTAACACTCTGACCGCAACAGGCTTCCGGAAGCCTCACACTTCCACAAATGGCTCTGTTGACAACAATACAGTTCCTCTGGTTGAAGAAGCACAGCTTTGCGGTATGTCTTAGAGAGATAGTTAGTCATCATGTTTTCAAGGGTTGCTTTTGAACCTAAAAAACCCAGAAAGTTGGCTTAAGGCCCGTTCACACCAAGAAGATAACGATATTAGCGTCCACACCAGCGTACGATATCGTCTGTTTATTCTAAGTGCACTCGCGAATTCTCGAGCTCGTATCAGGATGGATTCTGATTGGCTGTCAATGTTTTTATTGTTCATCAGCTGGAAAAAAAAATCGTTCCGAAAGTGATTCCAACGATATCGTTTCTCTGTGCCTTTATCGTTATAGTTGTGGTGTGGACTCTGCTATTCTTTAACGATTTTTAGAAATATATCTTGTTATCTTTATCGTCCTTAATGTGAACGGGCCTTTACACTGTTAAGAATAAAGGTTCCAGAAGGAAGTTTGCACACCAGTGCCATAGAAGATCCATTTTAGTTCCCCAAAGAACCTTTCAGTGAAAAATTCCATTTTTTTTTCTTAAAGAACATTTTAATAATCTAAAGAACCTTTTCCACTTTAAAGAACCTTTTGTGGAATGGAACATTGATGTTAATGTCTCTTCATAGAACCACTGATGCTAATATAGAACCCTTATTTTTAAGAGTGTAATGTTTGAGCCATTAATACCTTAAATAGATCACTGTATCACTCTTCCAGACATGTTTCAACTTTCATTGCATTATGCGGCTGATTATTCTGGAAAATAAATCTTAAAAATGGATACATGCAATGAAAATGTCTTTACCAGGATTGCTGCAGCAGGTTTGATATCTCACAAAATTTCTGTATTTCAAGGATAGTTTAAAATAGTTTTTTTGGGAATGCAGACATCTCACCACAAGAGGGCCCAACACATGCTCACGCTTTTCAGTTCAATAGCACCACATCTGAAGGATTCACTGAGCACATAATAAGCACCCTCTTCCTTTAGTCTGGCTTATTTTTTTATTAACATGTCTCAGGGGATTGAAACTTTTGTGCATGCCTTATGATTGTACGGTTGCATTTTTACAGTTGTAAGCTGATGAAAGTTGTCTGTTTTCACACTTCTGTGCTTAAGATCACAACTGATTATGAAGCTGACCAAGCTATTTGTCAGTAACCAAATTTAAGACTGATTCAGAATGTTTTGCTAACCATATTATCTTGGATTGCTATTAATAGGCATTTAGTTTGAGTAATACTTAGTAAAGTATATACATTTTTCTGTGAGTAGTGTATACTTTGGTTTACAGTGACGGGTGTATACAGTAGCTGTGGGGAGTCTGTATAAACGCTCAATCTTTTTTAGTTTACATGATGTTTAATATAGCGGCCGTGTGGTTAGTCTATCCATCCTGGCAGTGGCAAGCAGAGGCGCACTGTACACCACACACTGACTCATACTGAGCCACCTAGATCCAGAACACGCTGGCACAGAATATATATATTTGTACATATAGTATTAGTATAGTATTATAATGTATAATAATAAATTTGCAACCTTTGTTTAAGGCAATACATGTTCTAAAGCAATGACTTTCAAGAGGTCCTTCATCTCTTTGGCATGAGAATAATATTAAGCAAATGACAGCAAATAATCATTTGAAAATATGGCTAAGTTGAATTGAATAGCTTTCTGCACTTGAACTGAATGGACACATTATTTAGACAGCGCAAATGAACTGGCCTATTGTCTGGAGGTAGATTACTGTTTGTTTGTTCACTAATCGTCTTAAAAATCCCATGTTTGTGTCATAAAAGTTCTACATTTGTCGAGAAGAACCTTTATTCACTTCCTGGAAAGCATCAATAGTCAGGCTAATGTGCTTGTCTCAGCTTTTGGCTTTTTTATTTTTTAAACCTTTCATCAAGATAAAAAAATAAATAATCATCAACCACACTAACACCCTTGGCAATCTGTGAACATTAAATACTCGTTTGATATATATGTCTCTGTAACCCCATATTATGCCAGGAGTTGGTATGATGGCATAGCTGTCTGCGTATTATAAATAAATCATAAATATAGAGAGCCATGATTTAAATTATAACCTCTAGACAGGCCTGTACATGCACGCCTAACTATACTGCGGTCGGCGGGAAGAGAGAATGAGACAGGGGAGACAGATCCAGACAGCGTGATGGATTTATCTTCATGTCTTTTGCATCTTTTGAAGTTGTATCTGTTTGTTGTCACATTTGTTTGATACATTTGCAGGTGTTTCCTCTTCATTTGTTCAGAAATGTTGAACCTCTTCTCCATCTACTTCTTCATCCTCAAATCTGTCCGTCTTGCTCCAAACAAGGGCATCTTTGTGAGAAGTAAAGGTGAGAGTTGAAAAGGTCAAGGTGTCAGGTGGTATGTCCCGCTGGTATTTAGCACAGTTATTTGAAGCTCACAAGAAGACACTAGAACACCCAAAGCTCAAAGAAAGAGAAGATGGAGTAACCAATCTCCTGGAATGTTCTGTGACAGAGTTCTGGTGATGGAAGTTTGTTTAGAAATGTTGGGGTCACCTTGACTGCTAATGACTTACTGTTGGGAATGTTGGTTCTTGGTCTTGTTCTTTGAGAGCCATTGTGTGTTCCTGTGTTTGCAGATTGTGTGAGCACACAGTGTTTGTTTGTGTGAATGCATTGTGAGAGCATCCAGTGACTCTAAGTTTCAGACATTCAAGGACATGTTTGCCATTTACAAAACATTTACTAAGCTCTGTTGAATGTTGGCGTTTGGTAGATGAAGTAGAAGCAGTAATGTCTTCGGTAATAAATACATGGCTCAGCAGAAGTGATGGACCAATTTAGGTTGATTTATCAGCTAAAATTTAGCTATTTTGAGATGATTTGTCTGATAATTTCAGCTAGTGTCCGCTGACAGCTTTATTGATAGAAAATGCTTTTTTTATTTGGAGTAATTTTTAGATAAATGCTCATTCTGTTAAATTTAATATAATACATTTTTATTTTAAATCAATATTTCAAAATTATATGATCAAAATTGTTTTTTGATCCAATTAAATGATATATAGTGTTTTCATTCTCAATTTTGCTCTATTTGAGAAATGCTTTTTGGGCCTCTCCCTCCTTGTTTTATCCAATTTAGCTGAGAAGGCCCAGCGGACATATATGTGACCCTGGACCACAAAACCAGTCTTAAGTCGCTGGGGTATATTTGTAGCAATAGCCAAAAATCATTAGGATATTAAGTAAAGATCATGTTCCATGAAGATATTTTGTAAAT
>NW_015536525.1:324122-332164 GCF_001515605.1 Sinocyclocheilus anshuiensis
TAGTGTCCTATCCTAACAAAACCATACATCAATGGAAAGCTTGTTTATTCAGCTTTCACATGATGTATAAATCTCAATTTCGAAAAATTGACCCTTATGACTGGTTTTGTGGTCCAGGGTCACATATAGTGCTGTGGTTGAGGTCTCAAACAGTGCCATACATTGTGCAGGTTGTCTCTTCTGGAAACCAATACAGTGACCAGAGTCTTTTTCTTGTTCATCTCTTTCTCCCAGAGTGTTTGAATAGGTTCACCTTTTGAGAATCAAGGAAGCATTGCATTTTAGCTAGACGCCCCATTTTAGGATATCCCTGCACTCTTGAACCTCCTTCAGCCTGTTTCCTTACAGTATTGTGTTGAATATTGTACACTAGCTACTCCTCTAGTCTATTATCCTCTTACGAACATCTGTCTCTATATTTTTTGTATGTCTAACTGTGTACTCACGTTCTAATTAGTTTACATAAGTAGAATTCCTTATTTTTGGTCTGTAATATGAATACGCTAGTTGCTAAACTACCCATTGTGGTAACTACACAGACCATATTTTGGTCAATGTGGTTATAAGGACCAAAAATACTGGCAGGGACTCAGAGGAAAGTCCCAGCGCTAAAATGAAAGGATTTGTCAAGCCCTAGAAAGAGTTTCAAATACATTAAGACTTGTTAGAGAGTTTAACATAGTTTTAGACAGTTAATAATGTAGTACACATTGTGGGTTTGCGCAGGATTCACATGAATCCCATAAAGAGCAACAGAGCTGCCAAGAGCAATAGGAAGATGGAAATAGACATAAAATTTTAAAACCTGTCTGTGTGGGGTCTGTTGAATGATCTGTTTGAACTCACTTTTTGTAAAACGGTGTTCACAGAAACAAGTGCATTTATCTTGTCTGAAAATCATGTTATTTCATTTTGCAAAGCTCATACTAACAGAAATATGTGCTATGAGCTCTCTGTTACAGAGGAGGCTCCCGTACCGCCTCCTCCACACCACCAGAGGGAACCTTTGGATCTAAATGAACAGAAACTGTTAATATGAATGCATAATCAGATTTTATACATTTAATGAATGATGTTAAAAAGTGTCTTAATGCACTTATTTTTTCTAACAGTGACCGAACTCTTCTACTTCTACAGATCCGATAGATGTTTTGCGGGTGCTGCAGTTGCCTTCCCTCCCTGAAGGTGTGCAGAAGGTCCCGGGTTTCTGCACCTCTCGCCGGTCCGGCACTCCTGATCATGCCTACCGCATCACTAAGAAAGCCCAGATCTCTGCCCCCACCAAACAACTATTCTCAAGTACGCTCCTTTAATATCTAATCGTTTTAATAACCGTTAATCTTATAAACCAGACCTGAAGACATTCTATTACGTTCATAGATGCACAATTGTTTTAACATGTTTTATCTATAAAAACACCAGTTACAGTGAAATGTATCTGAAAGCTGCTTATGGTATGTCAGTATGTGTCTGGAATATGAAGGAATTCAAAATGGACATTTAAACAACTATTCTCAGGTAAGTTCTTTTAATATATAAGCGTTTAAATAACCCTTATTCACATAAACCAGATCTGAAGACATTCTGTTGTGTTCATAGACACACAATCGCATAACTTAATGTTTTATCTATAAAAGCAGCTGTAGGATCTTAGTTATATGTATCTGAAAGCCACTTATGGAATGTTAGTATGTGTCTGGAATATGAAGGAATTCAAAAGGACAAGGGTATGATTTGTGCAAAAGATAGGTTCATAATTGAAAGGCTTGAAAGGAAAAGTGCCGAGTCATGTAAAAATTGAAGGCAGCGTACTTTTGAAGATGTTTGTATATATAATTAGGAATTTCACATTTTGGTTATAGAGAAAGTGCATTATATGCATTATATACACACACACACACACACACACATATATATATATATATATATATATATATAGGTATTTCGGTTGTAATTCATAATTTATTTTATTTTTTTCAGTATGAGATTCATTGTCATACTGGTTTCAAGTTTTTTTTTTTTTTTTTGGTCCATGCAACTAAAGTCAGTGTGGTCCATTGTTGTTTTGGAGCCAAATGACTTTCATTATTTGTACAAAAACTGTTAAAACATTCTTTAAAATATTTTCATTTGGTTTAAATTTTTTTTTTTTTTTTTGGATGCGGTTTTAATATGCTTAGAAAGATTACTAGGTCTGGGTGAAAATCATTTTGGTCCCTAACATGCAATTACACCCCAAAAGCAGGATGAGAGCTTTTCAGTAGCTAATGAGATGGTTGCATAGTTAAAACTAAATCTGAACGTTAGCGTCAATGAATTGTGTGCAATTTCTGCAAGTGGATTCATGAATCATAGGTTTATCCCAGACTGCAAATGTGTCTGTGCTTGAAGTAACCTACTTCTTTTGTCTCAAATCTTCATATTTCAATTTTTTTTTTTTTAATTCTTATAGGACGTTTCCCGGAGAACTTCTCCATCATGACTCTGGTAAAGGCCAAGGCTGGTCTTCAGGCCTTCCTGCTGTCCATCTATAATGAGCAGGGTGTCCAGCAGCTCGGTCTAGAGTTGGGACGCTCGCCCATCTTCCTGTATGAGGACCAGAATCGCAAACCCGCCCCAGAGGACTACCCACTGTTTAAAGCGGTCAACCTGGCTGACGGCAAGTCAGTAACCAATGCCTGCTGAGCCCCATCAGCCCATCCAGTTTCAAATATCTTATAATTACTTGTGTGTTATGCAACCCTGATGCTGTTAGTTTCCCAGCAATGTGATGTGTAACTGTTGTTTGAATAGTAAACATCACTTTTTAGACTAAGAAATTTTGTATGCAGGGGCTGAAAGGTTCCTTACAGTCTATATTAATGGCTCTTGGCAAAAACACAAACTATATACAGGAACTCTTTGTGACTATCTGCCCAGTTCACGCACATTAAACCTTCAATATCTCCTCTCGTCCTATAGGTGGCACCGCATTGCCATTTCTGTGCAGAAGAAGAACATCACTCTGATCCTTGACTGCAAGAATCGTATTACAAAAACTCTGGCACGTAGCAACAACCCAGTCTTGGACACCAAGGGCATCACTGTCTTTGGAGCCCGTCTTCTGGATGAGGAGGTCTTCCAGGTCTGGTATACATTGTGCAAGAGATATCAAGGAATTCTGTGAAATACACTTTGAGATTGATAGATGACAATTAAAGGGAGAGTTCAGCCAAAAAATAAATAAATTCTGTCATCAATTACTCATGAATTTCTTTCTTCTGTTGGACATATGAAGATATTTTGAAAAATCTGGGTAAACAAACAGTTTATGATCCCCATTGACTTCCCCATATGACGTTTTCCATACTATGGATGTCTATGGGGACTGGCAACTGTTTGGTTACCCAGATTCTTCAAAATATCTTATTTTGTGTTCAGCAGAAGAAAGAAATTCGTATAGGTTTAGAACATGATGAATAAATGATGACAGAATTTTCATTTTTGGGTGAACTATCCCTTTAAGAAGGGTTACTTTGTAACATGTTTGGAGTTTTTTTTTAAAGATCATTATTTTGTGTATTTGGTGTAACAGAATATGTTGACATGCTTTAATGTTCAAAAAACACATTATAGGAAAACTTGAAATCGCATCATATGACCCCTTTAATTGTCTGCATGAAATGAACTACAATTTATGGTCATGTTATAGGCAAGTGAAATAACAAGAATTGTCATCATGAAATCAAAACTGATCTTATTTACTTTGTTAATACACATTCCTGGACTTTTAAGTAAACCAATAAGTATTTATTTACCAAATTTGACGATGGTGAACATTTTCAAATGATTTCTGTCTTTCTTGTCTTCAAAAAGCTCTTTCAGACTTCTGAAATCTCACACAAATGTTACTGAGAATGTGACATTGTTCAACATGTTTTTACACTGACAGGCCAAATGCTCTTGTTAAGTCAACCTACAAACTAGTTGAGACTGTGAAAACGTAAAATGTTAAGTTGAATAAAAAGTCATAAACTGCAAGTTGCCAACTTCGAAACAACTAAACTATGAAATCATTTTTACAGCACACTCTTGTTGAATGCTCGCTTGACATGATCCAGTCAATTGCTGATGGTTCAAATTAAGTCCTGTCTTACATTTTCTTGTTGAATATTCTACTTTAGTCTAAAATATGTCACATAACGGGGTTGCAAATGTCATTTTATTTTGACTTTAAATTCCTCCTATGGTATAATCAGAAAATCACATGTGAGACAGTTCTGTTGCACTTCACTTATTGCTATTCAAATACAATTTTATTTAAAAAATTTAATTAAATTAAATCTTGCACATACTAAATGCCTTAGTATCCCACATTACCTGACTTTGACCCCTGGTAACAAACTTGATACTTTATTCACATCTGGTTTGTTAAAGTGACATCTCTTCTTTTTCTTTGCTTCTCTCCAGGGTGAGATCCAGCAGCTGCTGATCGCATCCAATCCTCAGGCCGCTTATGACTTCTGCGAGCACTATAGCCCCGACTGTGACTCCCCTCTGCCCAAAGTCCAGTCCCAGGACCCAAACAGCTTTGTGAGTACCACAGCACATTTTTACAATGGGGCAAAGTGTCCTGATGTGAGATATGAAAAGAGTTTCACTAGTAGCAACAGCTCTTAGCTCTTCTCAATGCATCAATGTATGCTAAATGCGACTCATCCAAATATTTGCTGTAGAATCTGCCTTGATTCAGTCATTAATCATGCCATTCAAAAGCTGCAGCTGTATTTGACTTGGATTGGACTTGCGCTAAATGCTTGGATAAATATGGGCCAAGCCAGATATTGTAAATGTTACTCACAAATGCATCTCACATCAGAATGCCAGCTGAATATTCATGAAAATCGTCCACAAAAGTCTAGAATTCTACGCACATTAGTATTATATTTTACCTACACTATATAAAGCCCCTCATGTGAGTCAGATACCCACATCACTCCCCTGCAACACATTTTCATACATCCACAGCTCTTCCACCTCATCAAAGGTGCTCTGTCTCAGTTTCTCATCAGTGCATGTGGCTTTCTTGAGATTTATCTCTTACAAAGTACAAGAGGAATCTCACTGCAAAGTTTAGATCAAATTGGAAACATAGCAACCTAGAGGAGCTTTATTACAGCTTTATAGGCACCATGGTTAAAAAAAAGGTGTTGTAATGCATTACAATGTATTATATTATCTTAATATATTTTAGTATCAGTAAGATTCAAATGTAGTTTTTATTATTATTTTGAGATAGTTATTTTTTTCCTATTTAAAGTTTGTTGTTTGTTATTTTAGTAGTTATTTTCTATATCTATATCTGTCTATGTAGTTTTATTATATTTTAGTTTAGTTTTAATTAGTGCTGTCAAACGATTAATCGTGATTATAAAAGTTTTTGTTCACATAATATATGTGTGTGTACTGTGCATATTTATTATCCATATGCATGTATATATTTAAGAAAAATATGTAATGTTTATATATTAAATATATTGATATATAATATAAATTATATGAATATAAATATATATATGTAAATACATGTAAATATTTTCAAAATATATACTGTATGTGTGTGTCTTTATATATACATAATAAATATACACAGTACACACACATATATTGAGTAAACACATTTTTTTATTTTGGATGCGATTAATCGTTTGACTGCACTAGTTTTAATACATCAAGTTTAGCTAAATTAAAATGAAAATGTTGCCTAGCTAAAAAAAAGTGATGTTATGTTATTAATGTTTTTTTATATTTTATATTATTCCAGTTAATGTTTATTTTATTTCAAGTAATGAAAACGTTTTTTTGTATGGTTTTAGTTTTACTTTTAATTTTTGTTTTATTTACATACAATAACCCTGAGACAGAAATATGATAAATTACTCCAATGTTCAATAACTAGTTATATTTAATACAAGGGCTTTTACCTTTTATAATGGCTTCAAGCACAGCTCATACAATCTGAATTTAGGGTGAAAACTATTTTATAACGTCCGATTGAACTTAAATGCTGAAACTGCATATAATAGCTTTATTTTGCTTACTGCTTACAATATACCCTTGTGTCAGCTTTTCAGATGAATGCATTTGTTTTCTTGTTCATTGAAGTTCTCAGTGTGTTTTGCAGTAATGCAGTAACATCTGAGTGTTACTCAAAGCCATGAGTCTGATGAACAAATGATAAAACCATCATGCTTTCATCTTGCCCTTATTTCTAGTTCCTACATCTCACTTTACTCATCCTTCACTTTTCTCTCCTCTCTCCCTATTATCCTCTCATTCGTTTTCTCTTTCCAAAGTCTTCTTTTTTCCCTCTTGTCATTTGCTCCATTCCCTTACTGTCACTCACAAGGCCTCTCTCTCTCCTTCCCTGCATTCCTCTGGCTTCACTGCTCCTCTCTCTCCCCCCATGTCTCTCAGTACTTTGATGAAGAGCGGGATGATTATGAATCCCCCTATTATTATGAAGGAACTACGAGTGTCCCTCCCTCCGTCCCAGCCGTGGACCCCACCAAAGAGGTAAAGAGGGAGATCGGAAATGGAATCACAAAGTGAATCAGAAAAGAGAGGAGGAGAAAGAGACGGCATGATACCTGATTTAGGATAACTTGATAAGTGCCTGCAAGGCCAAAAAGAATCATATTAACGCTTTAAATAAATGTAATAATATTTTAATCTGCATTTTTGTCTTGTTATCTAAACATCCCTCTGACAAAACAGATCTAACAAAATTTGATGAGGTTTATGCTAAAAAGAAGACAGCAGGGTAAAAAAAAGAAAAGAAAATAAGTCTTGCAGTCCTTTACATTGCTTCTGAAGTAAACATATTTATTTAAAGGAACACTCCACTATTTTTGAAAATAGGCTCATTTTCCAACTCCCCTAGAGTTAAACAGTTGAGTTTTACCATTTTCGAATCCATTCAGCCGATCTCCGGGTCTGGCGGTAGCACTTTTTGCGGTAGCAAGTTTTCGCAACTTTTCATTTTCCGTCAGTCTTAGTACACGTTGTAACTACAGAAGAGTCAAGTTTTAAATAGGAAAAATATCGAAACTCTTTTGTCATTTTTGAGCGAGATGCTAACGGTCTAATCAGATTCAATGATCTATGCTAAGCTACAACTAAAAGGCTACCGCCAGACCCGGAGGTCGGCTGAATGGATTCTAAAACGGTAAAACTCAACTGTTTAACTCTAGGGGAGTTGGAAAATGAGCCTATTTTCAAAAATAGTGGAGTGTTCCTTTAAGGATTATTTAAGGATGTTTACTAGAAAACAAGATAAAATATTTATTAAATTAAAAAAAATATATATATTTTGCAGTGTATACTTTGGTATATAGGCTTTGGTTTTGGGTAATGCATATATAGCAGAAAAATAGACATCAGAATATAGAAAAATCACAATATAGTATGCAAATAAAAGAAATAAAGAACACCAATATGAAGTCAGTATGCAAATATTTCTATGACATTGCTGTGGATTCAAATTTAAATTAAAAATTTCTTTAAATGTATACATTTTACAAAAACCAATTGGACACAGAGAGTTTAATATGAAACTCACCTGTCTCTTTCAATTGAATACGTTTATCCTCTCTTTTCTGTTCACGCCTGTCTCACATTGTCATGTGATGTCCCACCTCTTTCCGTTCATCACCTCGTTTCACGTCGCCCATCACCTGTCACACTATAATATTGATGTTGTCCTTTGTCATATATTTGTACCTGTATAGTGTCAGAATGTTTGTGTTGGTCAGTTCATGATTGTGTGTATGAGGATTTTTAAGGGGCACTGGAGGTTCAACACACACACACACACACACACTATATCACAGATCATGGCCCCACTGTGTTAAACCAACAGCTCTAGAGAAAGAGATGTATTTTAAATATTGATTTACTAAACAGAGAAGGTAGTGTCTATAGATCCAAGTATATATATATATATATATATATATATATATATATACATATATATATATATATACACACACATATATAGAGCA
>NW_015536525.1:332174-377037 GCF_001515605.1 Sinocyclocheilus anshuiensis
CAATATATATATATATATATATATATATATATATATTATATATATATATATATATATATATATATATACAGATATATTTTATGGTATATTTATGCTGTATCTAAATTATGTTTAGTAAATTAAGTAAGTTTATGTTTACGTTTTTTTGTTATTTTTTATTTATATTTAAATATTATATTTACATTAACTTGGTTCATTCTTTTTTAATTTACTTTTTTTTTTTTATGGCTAAAGTCCATATTCTGGTTAATTACTGCAATTAAGTAATACTTCATAGTAAATTAACCAAAAACATTTTGACCGTTCAGAATTTTAATGTGCATGTAAGCAGGGCCATTGTAACATTGATTTGATGCTGACATAATAGTTCAGGTAAACAGGGTTTTTAAAGAAAACCACTTTTCATTCTTCCCAGTTGCATGGCATTACTCTTCTTAAACCTGGTTTCAGTCTTGTGTATTTGCATGTTTTCACTTTTCACCTGTTGTGTGAGTAACAAAACTTATGAGTTCGCTTGTGTCTTGTGTCACTCTCATCTGTTATCATGTACAACGAGCGTCTGTGTCTATGTGTTTATTCATATCCATCTCTTCACTGTATAGGTTTACTTTCACTTTGGCCAAGATTGTACTCTCACTTATTTGTAGTGTTGTTTTTCTTGCCCTGTGAACAGTCATGTCTTTATCTTGCGTGCTCACTGAGCTCTTTAAAAAGCTATTTTGTGTTTTACTGTGAGTATAGTTAACCTATACTAGTTTAATTTAGCTCAGTATGTGTCAACTTGAGGATTAGTCTTCAATTAATATGCCTGTTTTATTTTCTGCAGTTTGTGCTTTTGCTTATCATCTGAATCTTGGTAGTCTACGCCATTCATTCCTTTCACATTGATTGGTGTATAATATTTGAATCAGTATTCAGATTTTTATGTTATTTACTTAAACGGTTTTCTTTAATGATTTGCTAGCAATGTCATTTTAATGGGATTATGAATGGTGCATTATGACTATCTCCCTTCCTTTCCTTTAATATCCCTCTCTTTCTGTGCAGTTGGGCAGCACAGTGTACCAGCCATGCATCAGTTTTATCAGCAGATGCTATTTGAGCAAACTTTCCCCCAGTGCCTCACAGCGTTACATCCCCATGCGCACAACATGCTGCTTTTTTAATGTGGAGATTGGCATTATTGGAGAAAACAGTATCAAATTATTTGTTTCTTTAGGTATGATTGAAGTTCATGAAGTCTAAACTTATTAAATGAATATAAACAACTAAATCTGACTTAGCTTCATACTGTATCCAGTAATGCCAGTGAAATCTCAGTCAGTCATTCAAACGCCAGCGATCTTAAATTCATTGTGTTGTCTCTCTCTTTTTCTGTCCATCCCCACTGCTTTCAATCCCACCCATCCCTGATGTCTTCCACTCTCTATCTCTCTCTCATTCACTCTCTTTTCATCAACGCTGACCTGACACTTACGCTTTTAAATAAAAACAATATTAATCAAATAGGAGGGAAAGGCGAACAACGGCAAAGCTGATAAGCCAAAAACTGCCCCAGCCAAAGCTGCTCCAGCTAAAACCAAGCCAACTCCAAAGCCGAAGGCCAAACCTATCTCAAAGACAAAACCTACTTTAGCTTCTAAACTAGCATCCAAACCAAAAGCAACACCGGCCCCAAAGATTGAAAACAAAAAGAAGGCAAACGACAATGGAAAAAATAACGGTCAAGCTAAAGTAAATGGTAATGGCAATGGCAAAAGCAATGGGAATGGGAAAGATGCCAATGGTAAGGCTAAGGCTGGCAGCAATGGCAAAGCCAATAACAATGGCAATGGGAAGGCAGCTGTGGAGAAAAAAGCAAAAGGAGAAGCTAAAGCTAATGGCAATGGTGCGAAACCAGCGAAGACTGAAAAGGCAGCAGTGACCAAAGTAACAGTAGCAAAGAAGTCAGAGACAACTGCTAAGAAAGCAGAGACCAGACCACAACCAGCCAAAGACAAAACAAAAGCCAATGCAGTACCCGCAAAGCCTAAAGCGACCAAACCTGTGGTAGAAAAGTTTCAGACCAAAGTCGCTAAAACTCAAAAACCTGTTGCTTTTAAACCCACCTCTGCGCCTTTGCCTCTCCCTCCAAAGCCTAAGGTCTTGGATGTCAATAACGTCAAATCAATGTCCAAAAATTTCCCACCCTTCGACAAGGCTGCTGTGAGTGGCACGACCATGTCTTCTCCAGAAATACCCAAGAGGAAACCCACCAATGGTTATCAACAGGTACAAAATCAAGAACCCGCGTTGGCTTTCCAGAGCTGTATTTCCAACCTCGCCATCCTGGTAGTCCAGGACCGCGTTCATAAAGTATCTCAAAGAAATTGTTGATCTAGGATTTGTCTTCATTGAAAATGTCGAAAGATCTCAGATGCAACACATACTCTGGTGTGCTTTGTGAATAAGGTCCAACATTTGCCTTTCAGGTTTTACATACTGTACGTTTTCAGTATTAATGTCATTCAAAACAGGATCAGGAAAGCGCAGAAGAAAAAAATTACATTTTTAAAGCACGTTTTTAACATCTTTTGTACTTTTTTACTTTTAAATCAGTGAGTAAAACCATAAAGGTATCATGAGATTGACCAGCTGTGAGGTTGGAGACATACAGACCCACTGGATCTCCTCCACCCTTTCATATATCAAATGATCTGAGAGATCATTAGAAGGATATGATAAGCGGTATAGACTGTGTCATTACCGCATGGCTATTTGTACAGTCTTTTGTCTGTCTTCTTTTCACTCCAAATCTACACTCTCTAACCGGTTAGTTTTTAGAAAGTAGATCACCAGGTAATGCCGATTAGAGCATTAGAGCGATTAGTCGCAGTTTATTGAGTCATTGGTAGAGCTCAATGTTACACATGACACAACAAGTCTCTTTCTTCATCTCACTTTATGATTTCAGCCTGTTTCTCTTTTATGTGTTGTTTGTTAAATGCTGTCCTGTCAGTAGTATGTGAATGAAGCAGTTTCACAGAGAATATCCTGTTTAAAACAGCGACTCTGTGGCGCTGCACTCCATGATTATCAACTCTTTCTGTCTTTGTTGAAGATCTGAAATTGTGGACAAATGTCCAAAAGTTGTTTACTAATGCTGTCAGTTGTGTTTCAATGGTCTGAGACTATTGACACCAACATCAACAACCTTAAAGTCAAGTTTTGACCCAACTTGACTATATTTTATCCTTGACATGGCAAAGTGGCTAATTAAACCAAATCAGGTTGAAAGGAAAATCTGGGACAGCAAATCTTATAAGTCTTTCACAGTGTAAAGGCTTATTACAAGATTTTTGATTCCAGCTGCAAAAGTTTCCTGTTCTGATTTTACTATGACATGAGATCAATGGTGTTTTGTGTGTCTGTTGGCAAAAACACATTGATCTTTTCTTTCTACAAGTTCATCAGACTTGAGCTTGTTTCATACTAATCAATCTCTCCCCTTCATATCTGCTTACCTCCTCCCCAACCCACCCATCTCTCGGCCTCCTCCAATCAGGACGTAGATCCTGCTTACTCAGAGGCTGACCACACCCCCACAGAGACCGATTATTATTACACAGTAGAAGAAGAGGCGAGCCCACAGCCAGAGAGTGATCTGACTGGATATGAAGAAACCATTAACCAGGTAACCCACACCCATAGATATCTGAGAGACATGGAGCTGAAAACAGTCTCTCAATTACTCTAAACCATTACAATGGAGGTGAGACCAGCCTGTGTATATTTTACCTTAACAATTAACCATCCTGCAGCCACGTTTGCCATGATAAGTGCTGTACTTAACTGAAAAATGAATGCATAGCATCCATTTTATCAGATATTCTTTTGTGATTCTATAAATTGCCTCAAGATTTTCTTCTTGTTCCTATGTCAAAACTGGACATGACACCATCTTAACATAAGAACAGAAATCTTGAGAAACAGAGATCACAAAAGAAATGGTACAATTATGGAATGAATACCATGCATTCATTGCTGGACAGCTTCTTTTGAGATATTTTTGGGATGCAGATACTGCCATTATGTAAGATTTAAGAAACTGCTAAACTTTACTTTGAGCAGCTTAGTTAGTTATGGATAGACCCAACTAAAACTTATTTCTTGTCTAGAGTGGCACTTTTTGGTCAGGTTTGTATTTAAGAATAAACAAGATGTTTAGGAATAGTTTGGAAATGGACATGGCCAGAAAATTTAAATGAAAGGGTCAACAATACAATGGTAAGAGACTATAGGAAGCAGTGCTTTAGTTTTTGCCTCAGAGTAAGTGTGTTGCCATAGACCTGAGTGATTCTGTGGTCTCATTTTGAAATTAATTAATTGATTTATTAACAATATTTGGAAAATGCACCAGAAAAAGGATTTCAGTTTTATCTTGAGGCACAACGCTCATAATTATGGTCACACATTTTGCTTAGTCAATGCCTTGATGACGGAAAAGAAATGGACAACTGCTCTCTTAAGGACCGTTCACATCAAGGATGATAACTGTAACTATGCATTTTTAATAATCGTTTTTATTCTATGTTTACAACACAAATATAATAGTAACTACACATAGGAATGACATCATTGGAATCACTTTTAGAACTTTTTTTTTCAAATGATGAATGATAAAGAGCAGGATTCCATCCTGCTTTAAAAAGCTTGAGCATTTAAAGTAGCTGCATGCGATTATAATAAACAGAACATTATCGTCCATTGGTGTGGATGCTAATATGATTAATGTTACAGTTATCTTTATAGTTATTGTTCTTGGTGTGAACAGGCCTTCAGACTGAACAATAAAGTGGTAAATAAGACTATTGGGTAAAATTAGACATGAAGAAGACTGTGATACTGTGTGTATGTGTCTGTAAACCTGTGCCTGTGTGTGGATGATTGCCCCTCTCTCATATCTGTTTTACAACAGGTAAGATCTATTATTCTGATTATTCTCTTTGCCTTCTAATTTCCACTTTCCCCTCTATTTTCCTATTTTCTGTTCATTTCTGCCCCATCACACCATATAATCTTCCATCCTCCAAACCATCCACTCCACCCCTACCTCTGCTCCCAATGGTACGGCCCAGGTTGACGAGACTGTTGGCGCTGAGGAAGTAGATGCGACCAAGACAGGTGGTGAAGGGGTGTCTCAAACGCCAGACGAGCCCTTCACTGAGGAGTACATTACAAGCGACTTTGGAACAAAGGAGTATGACTATTCCTACAGGGACTACAATGAGCCCATCATCGAAAGCAAGACGGAAGACACCTTTGGCCCTGCCCTGTCCGCTGTGACAGATGAGGGAGGTGTAAGTTACCTTGTGCTTTCCAGTAAATTCACTTTAAAGCTTTGAGAAAAGCTTAAATTGAATTTGCAGTGGCTTTAAATCTTGCAGAGGAATCAAGCAAGAAGTTGTTAAGATCAGCCAAGCGCTGGTGCTGGTCTAATACTGGTCCAAGACTTGAGCTCTGTTCCAAGACCTAGTTAATTGCCTAGACAGAAATTTAAGGTAGAATGTGATGGCAATGCAAATACCTTGTTTGAAGACAGCAAGCCCATGTGTCCCTTTACTTTAAAGGCAAATCTAGAATTCATCTAAGATGGCAAAAAAGAGGTATTGATTATAAATCTATTTATATTTAATGAAATGGACAATGTTGATCAAATGTATTGATATGACTATCAAATTATCACATTGTTTGCTTAGCAACATGTTAAAGTCAAACTTTTGTTGTAGTCATAGATATACTATAATAGTATATTGAATTGGCTTTTATTTTTATATTTTCAGTTTTCATTTAAGTTGCAGTAATTATACGTACTTTGTCATTTTTTTATTTTTTTTATTTATACAATTTGCATTTATACCATTTAATTTATTTTTAGTTATTTTTGTACTTGTTGGAAACATTTCAAGTTTTAATTACTTTTATTTATTTATTTATTTTAGATTTTCATCTATGTATATTTGTATTTCAGCTTTATGTCAAATTTTGAGCCCTACTCATGACATGTGGGGAAAAAAAGAAAAGAAAAGAAAAACACAGAAATTGTAGCCACAAAATTCATTCTAATGATTTATTAATTTAGACAAGATTTAACTAAATTAAAATTTTGGTACAAAGTGGCCATGATATAACTGAAACAAGAGAACGAACTGATTAGTCATGGGATTGAATTCTTAATTTGTGGTCACAATATCTTTGATTTTGTTTCCCCATGTGTCACGTCCAAGGCTCTGGACATTTTTCATTTTTTTTTTTTTTTTTTCATTTTCATTTTTATTTTAGTTAACAGTAACAACACTGGTAGGCAGTTGACAGCAAGGCTGCTCACTAGGTTTTGGAAGAGAACTTCAGAGTCAACTAATTTGCATTCAATGTTTACTTAAGACTAAATCAAGTTTGCTCAGCATAATGGTTTAGCAAGTTATGCCATAAACAGGAAATGGTTCCCATGTCAGCAAACCTTCTTTATAGCAAGACTTAAAGACTTAAGACTACTTCTCCTGCACAAGATTCCTCTGCAAGTCTGCATAGAGTGCTTAGTTCAGTATTGGTTGACTCCTCTGCTCTTATGCTGATCTGAGAGCAGCTCTAATCTCGATCAGCATAGAACAACAGTATCTTCTTGGAAGGCTACCACAGTGTTTCTGCTTGACGTCAGCTCCAGAGCTGTACAGTATGTATTAACATTCTGTAGACCTGCATATACAACAATAAAAATTTATAGTGGTCCCTTACATTTAGATGGATGGGCTCACAACAGCAGATAAGTGAAATTTTAAGCCTGTTTGGTCAGCTAAGTATCTACTTAACTTCCTTCAAAAATAATTTGTCAGTCAAGGTAAATCTTAAGTTTCAGTGGTTTATGGATGGACGTCCAAAACCACAAAAAGGGGTTATAATGTATAATGTAGGTGGGTACCTGAACGTATTGGACTGATGCTTTCTTCTGTTTGTATATTGACTGGGCTCTGTTTTGGGTTACATATCTGTTTTCCTCAGGCCTCCGTGCAGTATGTATTAACATTCTGTAGACCTGCATATACAAGAATAAAAATGTATAGTGGTCCCTTACATTTAGATGGATGGCCTCACAACAGCAGATAAGTGAAATTTTAAGCCTGTTTGGTCAGCTAAGTATCTACTTAACTTCCTTAAAAAATAATTTGTCAGTCAAGGTAAATCTTAAGTTTCAGTGGTTTATGGATGGACGTCCAAAACCACAAAAAGGGGTTATAATGTATAATGTAGGTGGGTACCTGAACGTATTGGACTGATGCTTTCTTCTGTTTGTATATTGACTGGGCTCTGTTTTGGGTTACATATCTGTTTTCCTCAGGCCTCCGTGCGAGCCCAGAAGGGAGAGAAGGGAGAGCCTGCTGTCCTTGAACCTGTAAGAGTCATACTTCCATAATCAAAACAGCACTCCATTATGACAACTGGAAATAATCAAGGCAACTGCTTTATCTGTTAAGACATGTAATTCATCCAGGCCAGCAGAGGGTGCTACAAAATAGAATTGTGATGTATTTCATGTATTAGTGTTTTCTAAATGTATTATTTTCTTAATTTTACTGTTTTCGCAGGGCATGTTGATTGAAGGACCACCTGGACCAGAAGGACCAGCAGTATGTTCAATTTATTTGTTTTTGATTAGTTCCTCCCCAAAATTAAGCTAATGACCAAATAACGTTTGACTCTTCTAATTGAAAAGCATAACTTACTTTCATAGAACTGCCATATTGAGCATTGCTAGTTATCCAGTTTGCTTTTTCACTACATAGTGTATGTTATGATAAAATTTAAGTTTCACAGTTGTGATTTGGGTAGATTATATACTCTTAATTATGCAAACTTTCTCTCTGTATAGGGTCTCCCTGGCTCCGCTGGCCCCCAGGGACCCCCTGGTTCTGTTGGGGATCCTGGTGAGAGGGTGAGTGGACAGTTGTATGTGTGTTTATGCTTTAGATTAGGCTGTTTTTTCTCTATTTCTGTCACATGATGGAGTTTGGGTTCCTTGCCGCTGCTTAGTTGGAGTCTAAAAGACATTTAATATTCATTTATTTCTGATTTGATGGCACTGATGCTATCGGATGAGAACAAAACTGAATTGGCCTGAATAAAGATGCTCTTGTCTTCTGATTTATAGCTGACTCGAATTTGCTCATGATTAAATTTTGCAAGATCGACACTTATTGAACTTATTGAAAACATTGACTTGAGCTGAATAATGACATTGCTGTCTTGAGTAGAGATGATTTTGTATATGATATTATATGTAGCAACAATGTCAGAAATATATATTTTATTTTTATATGTAACTCTATTAAAACAAATTATATGCAAAAATTTGCATGTTTGTAATAACACATGTCTGTCTTTTTTTTACTTACATAATATCAAGTATTGATGGATTTTAGGATAGATGTACATGACATGTATGTCCAAAAATGTATTGCACGTACATAAACATGCATATTTGTGTCGTATATGTTAATATACAACAATTTCTAATAGGTTTCATATGTGTTTTTACTTCATATGACAATATATTTCTTATATGGAAATGTAATATATATATGTACATATATTACATTTAGGTATGGGTGAACTTTACACAATTATTGAACTAAACTGAACTAACAGTGAACTTACTAGAGCTGAATAATGACACCATTGTCGGCTTTATAGCAGAATTTAGATTTTCCTCATTTTTGAAGTTTGCATCATTCTGTTACTTTCATGTTTAATTCTGTGAAACTGCTTTGAAACAATCTCTATTGTATAAAATGCTATAAAAATAAGGGGACTTGACTTTAGATACTGGCTTTTGAGTATGCTAGTTTGAAATATACGCTGTGGTGCTCATAGTTTCAACTTTGCATATGTCCTTGTGAATATATATTCAGTGTGTTAGGTTTAGAGTGTTTATAATTTTAATTAAAAGCAGTATAATTAATCCTGTTGGTTGTTTCTGTAGGGTCCTTCCGGTAAAGCTGGTCTACCTGGAGCGGACGGGGTCCCAGGACCTCCTGGAACTTCTGTCATGCTTCCTGTAAGTCTCTGTGTCCTTTCTTTCTTTCTTTCTTTCTTTCTTTCTTAAAGTCATCTCACCACTAGATGTCACCATTATACCGTTATGGTTAAACAAGTTATATGTGACTTTATTCCTCCCGAGTTGCTACATCCACATTACTTAACTAATAAATAATTTCAAATCTTTAATTTGCAAAACTCTTTTCTGGTTCTTGCAGTTCCGTTTCGGACAGAGTGCTGGCGAAAAAGGGCCCATTGCCTCGGCACAGGAGGCCCAAGCTCAAGCCATCCTGTCTCAGGCTCGGGTTAGTAGCAGCTGTCATATAGCAATTACTTAATATTTATTTATTAGTTTTTCCACATTGAGGTCTAACTTTATGCATCTTAATTTTCTTCTGTCTAGCTGGCTATGAAAGGCCCACCAGGGCCAATGGGTCTCACCGGCCGTCCAGGACCTACGGTAAAAGAACTTAAATAAAACAGGCATGTCTGTTACAGTATTACATGTTGTTTGTCAAGTGCTTACATTTTGATGTTGTGATCCTGTATAGGGAACACCTGGAAGTCCTGGCTTAAGGGGAGAAAGTGGGGACCATGGTCCTCAGGTAAAGTCCTTGATTTGGGATTTCTTACATTATAATTTTTAGCCATACCTTAAGAAACACTAGCAGGACATTCAGAATGTATAAATATCTTGGATATAAAGAGACAGCCTTCTAATTTATCATGCATCCCTATTATGTTTTTGCAGGGCCCCAGAGGTCCTCATGGATTGTCTGGTCCTCCTGGTAAATCTGGTCGGAGGGTGAGTCCACTACAGTGTTCATGACTAATGAAAAACAAAACATGCAGGTTTACTTCGACACAGGCCTTATTTATGGGCCAGAATATCACAGTAACTTCAAAACAGTAAAAAAAAAAAACTGCCTAGCAATAACCCAGAACACCCTAGCAACCGCATCCTAGCATCTTGGTGGCACCACTTGCGTTGCCCTCAAAAAATCAAATAATCTAGTTGCTTATATTTGATATTTCCTGCAGGGTCGGGCTGGTGCTGATGGAGCCAGAGGGATGCCAGGAGAGCCTGGAATTAAGGTCGGCTATCTTAACCCTTTTTGGTTAAAATTGTCTTCTGTGTGTGATTCATTTGTGTTATTCCAGCTCTGAAACGTCTTCATAGAAATCACTTTGACCTTGAGTCTTTTGAGCAGCGTCTGTGGTTTGTAAAGTCGTGTATGTGTATGATTTTCTGTATTAGGGCGACCGTGGCTTTGATGGCCTTCCTGGTTTGCCTGGTGACAAGGGTTATCGTGTAAGTGCTCACACTTTTTAACATCGTTGTTAATGTTTCATAAGCCCTGTTTCAAAACATAGTGACCTTTTTTTAAGGCAGTGTAATTACAGATACCTTTTTTGGCCAAAATCGAATGCAGCTTCCAATGTGTAAACAGTAGACAGCAGGGGTTTCGCTGGATTTTGGAACATAGCTAACATAAGTTACATAATAATATTAAAATGTTTCATTTATTTATTTATTTTATTTTTTAAGGGTCAAACTGGAGGAATGGGACCCACAGGACCCCCTGGAGAGGACGGAGAAAGGGTACTTCTCAAGGATTTTGTACTGTTACAGTAAATTAACAATAGTTAATATGATCTACGTTGCCTGAACATCCTTGTGATCTTTGTTGATCGTTTTTTCCTTGATTATCTATCATCATCTTTATAAAACTAAAAAAGTGAACTTTTTCTAATTGTCCTCTTCCACCTTGATAATCGTCAGGGAGACGATGGAGACATTGGACCTAGAGGTCTTCCCGGCGAACCGGTGGGTTATCTGTTTCTCACACATATGACAGTGTATATGATAGTACTGACCTGTATAAATTGCTTTTGTAGTCCAATTTAAAATCTGTAAGGCTACTTATTTGACTTCTTTGTACGTTCTTTGATGAACCTCTTTCTTGTTCTATAGGGGCCCCGTGGGTTGCTGGGGCCTAAAGGGCCTTCTGGTCTTCCTGGACCTCCTGTGAGTATTCATTGAAAGCTCAACCACAAATACTGCATAATAAAATGTACATTTTTAAAATGGCAATGGCTGCACAGCAACTTCCATAAAAATGGAAGATTTGAAAAAGAAATATTTGTATAGGGATGTCCAGATCTTTCTTTAATTTCTCCATATTATCTGCCTCTGCCAGGGTGTTCGTGGAAATGATGGTCCACATGGTCCAAAAGGAAGCTTGGTCAGTAAATTCTTTGACATTCATTGACTTCAAATTCTTTGTGTTCTTTAACATTACCCTAATGCACTCTGACTACTCTGTGCACGCTCTTGAACAGTGTAAAAATATGCAATAATTGGCATATGTGTGTAACAGGTTAAATATTCATAACAACAGCAATCAGAAAATGTAACAGAAAAAAAAAAAAACAGTATATGACAGTATATGTCCTAATTCTCCTTGTCTTTTTTAAGGGGCCTCAAGGAGAGCCTGGTCCTCCAGGACAGCAGGGGGCTCCAGGAACACAGGTGAACAATGAGTCTATTACAAATGAATGACAAATGTACAAAATCATAGTGAAGTATATTAAATATTATTGTTTTCTGTGTCATAGGGAATGGCAGGTCCACAGGGTGCTATTGGACCACCAGGAGAGAAAGTGAGTGTTTTTATAATTGTGGAACACAAAGCTATAATTATCAATAATCAATGAAAGTGCTTTAGAGACCTACCACTTTGAAGTCTGCATACATGTCCAGTCTTATTCTGAGATCGAGTATTCAAGTATGCAATTATAATTACATTTTGTATGTCTTCTTAAAGGGGCCCACAGGAAAGCCTGGTCTACCAGGAATGCCCGGAGGTGACGGTCCTCCAGTGAGTGCAAGATGGGTTTATTTCACATTCAAAATAAGCCTGTTGGTTCGGTGTTTTAACATCTTATAGTTTATGTGAATTAATCATTTTAGACCAATTGTCAGTTTATTTAATAAGGCAAAACAAAATGGTTACAGAAGACATGTATGTGGTTATTTACCTGTGGTAAAGAATAAAGAATATGCTGTTCATGTCTTAACAGGGTCATCCCGGAAAGGAAGGCCCCACTGGAACCAAAGGAAATCAGGTGAGGCCATATGATAATGCAAAGTAGAATTCTCTTTATAACTTCATAAATTAAATGACATTTGTGTCAAAACTATTTGTATGTTTTCTGCATTTGTGCACTTTTGTAATCAGCTACAGAACAAATATATATGTATACATATCTTTGTTAGATATATAGACAGACATTTTCAGGGCAGACATGTTCATAAGTCCCAGCGTGTTCATATGTTGACATTTATTTTTCTTGTTCATATTTAGGGTCCTAATGGTCCTCAGGGGTCTATTGGCTATCCTGGCCCTCGGGGAATTAAGGTAAAATATATATCTTCTTTAATTAGTTTGGATGCAGATAGCTTTGATCATTGCAAGTATTATGGAGGTCAATCTTTAAAAAATCCTTTAATCACCCTGTAGATTTTTTTTTTTTTTTTGCAATATTTTTATTAAACAGATTGTAAAATGACAATATATGCATGCCATACAATATAAACAACACAAACTGTAATTTTCTTTTTTTAACAGGTATAGTGAAAAATGAATAAAATTATACAAGAAACCAGAACAACACTCTTTACCCTACCTATCCCAAATTAACCCACAGGAACTAAAAAAATAAAAATACAAATCTCTAATGAGGATACAGTTTCAACAAAAGAAAGGACAGGGTTCCACATGTTGTAAAATGAGTTAACAGAGTCTCTAATGGTGTGTTGAATTTTTTCTGGGTGTAGAAAGGACATTAAGTCCCATGAGGCCCTGTCTGTGTCATTTTTATATGCAGTTCTGTCTATGGAGATTTTTATGTATTGGTAATGGCTGTTGATAGTTGATATCTGCTTTCACGTGTAAGACTCAGATTAAGATAACAGACTAAATGTTTTATGACAGGGAGCTCAAGGTATCCGTGGACTGAAGGGCCATAAGGGAGAGAAGGTGAGTGTTTTTGGTCCAAAACATCAAGTTTAAACATAAACCGAAACCATTTTGTGCTACAGTTTTATATGTAACAATCAGTGCTAAATGTTTTTTTTTTTTACTTTACTTTCAGGGAGAGGACGGATTCCCTGGAATCAAAGGAGACTTTGGTGTGAAGGGAGAGAGGGTATGTCTTACATATTACAAATTATCAGTGGATAGAAGCTCATCCATTAACGTGATTTAGCACAAATGTAAAATGATAGTAAATGGTAATGAAGCACTTGACTTTACTGACCCATTTCAACTGCCCATTGAGATTTGTTGTGCACCATCAGGGAGAGGTGGGAGTGCCTGGCCCAAGAGGAGAGGATGGTCCTGAGGGGCCGAAGGGTCGTGTCGGCCCTCCTGGTGAAATTGGTCCTATCGGCCTGGTGGGAGAGAAGGTTAGTTTGATTATGCAAAATGAGTCATGATTTCTAATTTGTTCCATTATATATATAAGCTACGTTTTACATTGCCATTAATATTGACAGTAAGCTGTAATTAATATAAATGTTATGTTTGTTATTTAATAACAATTAATATATTTTAGTTGCTGGTCTAAAGATGTATTAAATCGTACAAAATTATGCCAATCCAGGGTAAACTTGGTGTGCCTGGACTTCCTGGATATCCCGGAAGGCAAGGAATTAAGGTAAACAAAAAAAATAATATTGTTTATGATGCATCATAAGATATATAGCCAGGTGTTTAATCAAATTGAATGCATTTTTAAATCAATGTAATTCTTGTATTTTTAGGGCTCCCTGGGTTTCCCAGGATTCCCTGGTGCAAATGGCGAGAAAGGCGCGAGGGTAAGAATTGTTCAACTAAATTAGACTAAAATTCAACAGTTACAGTAGAAGCATTTATAGGTCACAGGGATGTCAATGCAAGGTCTGCATTAAAGGTCAAAGTTGAGTAAAGTCCTTCATTCACATTAAAAATTAATTAAAAGAAAATCTTCCTTTATTTTGGAAAAGAATTGATGATGCTGAAATATTCTGAATTGATTTTTCTCTTTCCAGGGTTTGATTGGAAAAACTGGACCAAGAGGACAGAGAGGGCCGACAGTAAGAGCCTGTTTTAATTCGTCACTTTTTTAAACAAACATTTTTTGTTGGTCTGATTTGTTTTGTAGATTAAAGTTGCGAGTTTTGATTCAAGCAGATGACAGATTTCAAATCAGTTGACTTAAAGCAATGCGCAATGATTTTCTAAGACTTCTTCTTTTTAAAAAAAAAAATCTTTTTAGGGTCCCAGAGGGCAGAGAGGACCCCGTGGGGCAACTGGAAAATCAGGTGCTAAGGTATGAGATTAATTCAAAATTATTTTCGGTTTTATTGCTATTTTTAGTTTTCATTGTTGCCATAGTGGACATAGTTTGAGGAGCTGCTCAAATAATTTTTGTAGTTTTTCAACAATGACAATAAAGATCAATTAATTTCAATCAATCAATTTCTACGTTCTGATGTTTTAGGGCGGATCTGGCAGTGATGGGCCTTCTGGACCACCTGGGGAGAGAGTATGTTTATTTCAGAATTTTATTTTATTTATTTAAAACCTTTCAGTCTAGGTTTTTGCTTCAGCTTTAATTTATTTATAATGTTTCTGCATATTTTCAGGGACTAACTGGACTTCAAGGTCCAAATGGATTCCCTGGGCCGAAGGGACCTCCTGTAGGGAACAGTTTATTAGTTTGATCTGATGCTTAAAAACTTTCGTTTTACTCTATTGCTTATTGATATGTCGATTGATTTTTGAAGGGACCTCCAGGGAAAGATGGACTGCCTGGACACCCTGGACAGAGAGGCGAAGTTGTACGTATCTTTCATTTTTATCATCTAAAGTACAAAATTCACTGTGATCAAAGTTAAACAGCAACATATATTTTTCACATTGCATTCTTAGGGTTTCCAAGGCAAAACTGGACCACCTGGGCCACCGGGAGTTGTTGGACCACAGGTGAGTTTTGTGCTTTTATCAAGCAAAATGGGTTTCTTTCTCGAGAAATTGTTAATAAAATTCCTCAAAAATCAATAAATCTTTCAAATCAATTCAAAAACGTATGGAACTGTACAAGCTTTACTCAAGTCTAGTTCTTGTTTAGGGTCCCTCTGGTGAGACTGGACCGATGGGTGAGCGTGGTCACTCAGGACCCCCAGGACCACCCGGTGAGCAAGGTCTTTCTGGGCCGTCTGGTAAAGAGGGAACCAAAGGAGATCCCGGTCCCTCCGGTGGCCCCGGTAAAGACGGACCCCCTGGACTGAGAGGATTCCCAGGAGAGAGAGGACTGCCAGGAACTCCAGTAATAAGTCTCACCCATTCTAGTGAATTTTATATTGTATAAAACCTTTTCTAAATGTATTTTGTCAACCGACTTTAAAACTGCACATAAATGTTTTATACCTAACTGAGCTGTACCTTTGTGTTTTCATAGGGCACTGGAGGACTGAAAGGAAATGAAGGCCCTGCTGGACCACCCGGGCCTGCTGTATGTTGCTCATAATAACCAGAATCTGAAATGTCAAGTAGATACACTCTTAAAAATAAAGGTCCTTTTTGTTATTTATGGTTCCATGAAGAACCTTTAACATCCATAAATCATTTTCATTGCACACAAGGTTTTTTATACTGCAAAAAGGTTCTCTAGATTATAAAATGTTCTTCACACTTTAAGAAAAAATGGCTCTCTTAAGAACTGAAAGGTTCTTTGGGGAACTCAGAATAGTTTTTCTATGGCATCACTGCAAAAACATCCTTTGTTTTTAAGAGTATATACACATTAATTAGTGATTAGTACCCCACTAACTTATGAATTCATATTGATATCGCTCATATTTCACACCAAAATCAAAAGGAAATATAAGAAATTATATTCTGCATAAAATAAAGCCTTTTTAATGACAATCTTTATCGCTATATATTAATCATTTAATTGTTTTATTTTAAATTAGCATAAATTAAAGGTAGTATAATAAATACAATACTGTAATGTATACTGTACTTGTTTGCAATTGCAATGTGTATATGATTTAAATAATATTATAATTTTTTTTACAAAATATATTTTTCATAATGATAACTCTATTTTCACATTACAGTGTGCTAGAGAGAATAAATTATGTGCTTAGTTGTTATGAAAATTATGATTTTTTTTTTTAATTTTAGGATGAAATAATAATGATAAATAATAATTCCCAGAGGTTTATGATCTTAT
Source organism: Sinocyclocheilus anshuiensis (assembly GCF_001515605.1). NCBI lineage: Eukaryota > Metazoa > Chordata > Actinopteri > Cypriniformes > Cyprinidae > Sinocyclocheilus > Sinocyclocheilus anshuiensis. Next base: position 348,534 of record NW_015536525.1, read on the forward strand.
TTTTGAGGAATTAAGAAATTAAATGATGGTCTTTCAGTATGTTACCCTAACTGAATTTCTATGCAGGGATCACCTGGGGAGAGAGGAGCAGCTGGCACCGCAGGTACTGTCGGCCCACCTGGACGACCTGGACCTCAGGGGCCCCCTGGAGCTGCGGGAGAGAAGGGAGTGCCAGTAAGTGTCTACTCTAGGTTTGCACCTTATCTCTAATACGGATTTATATATAGGCCTGTCAAACAAGATAACCCTGTTTTACAGGGAGAGAAAGGTCCAATTGGTCCAGCTGGTCGCGACGGCATCCAAGGCCCAGTTGGTCTCCCTGGCCCTGCTGGACCTCCAGGTACTGCTGGAGAGGATGGAGACAAGGTCAGCGACATCTTCATATCTCAGTCTCAAATCATCGCAGTTATGTGGATGATCTTGACAAATGTAAATTTGAATTGTTATTTCTATAGGGTGAGGTTGGAGAGCCAGGACAAAAGGGAGCTAAAGGATCCAAGGGAGAACATGTGAGTAAATGAGCGTTCAGCTTGTGAAATCATAATGTTCAAGAAACAAATATGAGCTTCCTGTTTCAACAGAATGCGTCAACTAATAAAAGTGTATAAAGCCATTTCAGTTGGTCTTAAAATGTGAAATTCTTGCATTATTATATTTTGTTTTGGTGGACATAATATCTATATATAATCAATTATTTGCATATTTACAGGGTCCTCCTGGTCCACTTGGGCCAATGGGTCCTGTTGGACAGCCTGGTGCAGCTGTAAGTGTGATTTAATGCAAACTAATGGGATCACAAATTCATGCTACTATTCACAGTTAGTCAAAAGGTTATATTGGCTTGTGTGAATCTCTTCTCAGGGTGCTGATGGTGAGACAGGTGCTAGAGGTCAACAGGGACCATTTGGCGCTAAGGGAGATGATGGGACAAGAGGGTTCCCAGGTCCTCCAGGCCCCATCGGACTGCAGGTGCTGCATTCAGATTGTGTTTTATTCACTCCTACCAATTAAATTCTGCAGACTGGATGTTTTAGCTATTTGTACTTCATTCACATCTTTAGGGTTTGCCAGGCCCAGCTGGAGAAAAAGGAGAGACGGGAGATGTTGGTCCAATGGTGAGTCTGAATATTTTGATTTAAAGGCAGTTAAAGGTGCAATTGATGTGTATAATGCAACATATGATGTTTTAGAATCACCCTTAGAATTAATACATATGATGCCTGCATGTCCGAATGTTTTCTGGTTATGTATTTCTATAGGGTCCTCCTGGTCCCCCAGGTCCACGTGGTCCAGCTGGTCCTAATGGTGCTGATGTAAGTACCATAATTTGCACTATGAATAATAATTTTACAAATGATGACAGTTCATTATTATATGTTTTATGATCACTAAACAATGACTCTCTGGAATACTTTATTCAGATTGGTCAATCATGGCATTCTGTGGTCAGTAAATTAGGCATTTTTTGTCTAATTTAATGCACATCCTTAATTTTTCAGGGTCCTCAAGGTCCTCCAGGAGGTTTGGGTAATCCAGGTCCCATAGGAGAGAAGGCAAGTATAAAAAAGAGTTCAACTTTCTGCATGAATAATGACTTTTATTGACAAGATCAGCAAATCTGATTGATGGCACTTGACGTCGTTTTATTTGTATTGACAGGGTGAGCCTGGTGAATCCGGACCACCTGGTCTTGGTGGAGAGCCAGGAAAAATGGTGAGAATTTTAGTCAAAACATTTTAATTGTCCTCTGAACCTGTGCAAAATGCTTACATTTATATTTATTTATTTAATAGATGTAAAATAGCTAACACCTTATTGGTTTGCTTATCTGATGGCAGGGCCCGAGAGGAGAACGTGGTGAGAAGGGAGAGGCTGGGCAGCCGGGCACCTCTGGTCCTGCTGGTGGAAAAGGACCCCATGGAGATGACGGACCCAAAGGAAACCCTGTATGTGCTAAACGTGACTAAGCTTTGAAATGAGAAACAGGTCTGTGTGTGACTCTTCAGCAGCTGATTTTTGTGTTTTCAAGGGTCCTGTTGGTTTCCCTGGTGATCCCGGTCCCCCAGGTGAAGTTGGACCACGAGTGAGTAGAGCTTTCATTTATATAATTAAACATGATTTGCGTAAAGTCAACATGAAATTGAATTTGACCCATTCTTCATACATGTTCCTGGTCTTATTGTATATGATTCATCAGTGCAAGAAAAAATGTTTGACTTTCTTTCTGATCTTCTTTGCAGGGCCAAGATGGAGCAAAGGGTGAAAGAGGAGAGGATGGAGAACAAGGAGAAGCTGTGAGTGATCTTCCTCCTATAGAGCACATCTTCCTTATGCATACTTATAAGGTATTTCTCAGGATACACTGAGCACTATTTTTGCATTGCTTTAGGGTTCACCTGGACCAACCGGTGAGAACGGACCACCTGGACCTCCAGGAAAGAGAGTAAGATTAACTTATTTTACAACAGCCCAACATTACCACCATCATATGTTCATTTGTAAGCTCTGTATTGTTGTATAACGGATCATTGATGGTGTATTTCACTGTAACAGAGGGTAAGATGTATTTACATATATGGTTTACAAAAACAAAAAGTATGCATGATCGAATAGAAAAATGCATATTTCTGGACATATTTAATGTTCATATTTCAGGGTCCTCCAGGCACAAGGGGACCGGAGGGTCGTCAGGGAGAGAAGGGAAGCAAGGTAGGACTATGTAAATTAAAGGAAATACAGCTGCAACAAATAAGCAGGCTTTCTGTAGTTTTTTTGTCCTCATGTTACATGTTTTTTAGGGGGATTCAGGTGCCCTTGGCCCTCCAGGAAAGACAGGCCCTGTGGGGCCACAGGGTCAACCAGGAAAACCAGGAACTGAGGGTCTAAGAGGGTTGCCTGGAACAGTGGTAAGATATTGGAATTGCGTTTTTAATCTGTTTATTTACCAATAGCTAATATAGTGTTTACCAAAATGATCTTCTGATAACTGATAATATTATTTAGGGTGAGCAAGGTGCTCCAGGTGCTGCTGGCCAGAAGGGACCTCCTGGTCCAATGGTAAGATCCTCTGTATTCGAGCATTACAGCAAACACACACCTTATGGAGGTGCAGGTTAGGGAAAAAGACTGTACTATCAGTGTATGCAATATACAAGTATTGATTCCTGAAACACTTACACTAAGAAGTGAACTATTATTACAGTTTCATGAGATATATGTATGTATATTGAATACAGGGTCCTCCAGGTTTGGCAGGGCTTCGTGGTGACCCCGGTGCTAAGGGTGAGAAGGGACATCCAGGTATGCTTGGTCTGATTGGGCCCCCAGGAGAACAAGGAGAGAAGGGAGACCGAGGCATGCCTGGACCACAGGGATCTTCAGGACCCAAGGGAGAAACGGTATGTGATGTCTGGTCACGTCCTCCGCACATCGAAATCAGACCACAAATATACACTACTGTTTAAAGGTTTGGGGTCAGTAAGATTTTTTATTATAAAAAATTACTTTGATTCATCAAGGATGCATTAAATTGATCAAAAGTGACAGTAAAGTCATTTTTAATGTTGCAAATGATTCAATTCTATTCATTCAAGAATCCTGGGAAATAAAATGTATCAAAGTTTCCAAAAAAATATAAAGCATCACAACTGTTTTCAACACTGATCATAATAAGAAATGTGTCTTGAGCAGCAAATCAGCATATTAGAATGATTTCTGAAGATCACTGAAGACTGGAGTAATGATGCTGAAAATTCAGCTTTGATCACAGGAATTAATTACATTTTTTAAAATATTACAATAGAAAACAGTTATTTTAAATTCTAAGAATATTTTACTGTTTTTACTGTATTTTTATCAAATAAATGCAGTCTTGGTGAGCAGAAGAGACTTTTTGAAAAACCTTAAAAATCTGTCCATTGAGCAGTAGTGTACATGCAAAACTTTCCCAGTTCATATCCTGTTTCATATCATCAAATGCCATGTTTTTTCCCCTTATTTCTTAATGTGTTTTATTTTAGGGTATGTCTGGAGGAACTGGTCCTCTTGGTCCTGCAGGTCCTGCTGGTATGCCTGTGAGTAAACTTTCACTGCCATTTAGTAGAGCTGTTTATCATACCGTATTTTGTGGAGAATGTGTCTTAAGTACTTGACGGCACTGATTCTTCATGCTCAATCCTTTGTTAAACCTTTTAAATAATCTTGAAACTATGAGTACTCAACTTGAGTACTGACGCACCAAAATATATCATCTCAAAACACTGGTGTCTTGGATTAAAGCTGAATGGATGTGATGTTTCTCACAGGGTCCGAGGGGTATCAAAGGAGCTAAAGGTGCCACTGTGAGTATTCCTTCCTTAAATATGTATAATTGTGTGAAAAGTATATCATGAGCCATATTATGTGAGGTAGTGTTTAAATAAAGTATTATACATAGGTCACATGTCTTAGACTTTACACTAAAATGACACTAATTTTGTATGTCTTCTCTCTGTGGTTCAGGGCGGAGGTGGTCCTAAAGGAGAAAAGGGTGTACAAGGACCACCAGGACCACCTGTGAGTTATATCTGTTATCTATCATACCAAATGCACAATCATCATTTGGCAGTGAAATTATTTTGTTGAGATGAACTTCATTCAAGACAAATTAGAGATCAGTGCATCCCAGAGTTCCTTGAAATGCAACTTTATTCTCCTTTTTCTTTAGGGACCCCCTGGAGATGTCATCCAGCCGCTGCCCTTTCAGATCCCTAAGAAGTCCAAGCGCTCCGTCGACGGCAGTAAGATGCTCTCTGAGACTGACACTGAGGCTGCCGACGGCACGGGCGCAGAGTTCCTGACCGGTAATGAAGGAATGGAGGAGATCTTCGGCTCGCTCAATTCCCTGCGCCAGGAGATCGAGAGCATGCGCTTCCCGCTGGGAACACAGGAAAGCCCGGCCCGCACCTGCCAGGACCTCCACCTCAGCCAACCAGATCTGAAAGACGGTACGATCGTCATGGTTACTATGTGACTGACACATTCCATAACCAATGGAGAGCCATTTTGCATTCGAATCATTCTTATTCTTTTATTCAGGCGAGTACTGGATTGATCCAAATCAAGGCTGCGCTCGGGACTCGTTCAAGGTTTACTGTAACTTCACTGCCGGAGGAGAGACGTGCTTGTATCCCAGCAAAGCTGTGGAAAATGTAAGAACTTGCTGTCATTCACTTTTATATGTTTATGTTTTACTGCAACATCACTAAGACTTATTAAATCTGGATTGGTCTGAATTTACGAGTCCCAAATTCTGCCATAGGTGAAGATGAACACTTGGCCAAAGGAGAAGCCTGGGTCCTGGTTTAGTCAGTTTGCAAAGGGCAGCAAGGTGAGTTTATCACCTCAAAACTCTTCAAAATCATCTCTTCAATTCATATGTTTAATTTGGCAAAGTATGTGCATCAATGAACCAGAAGCTCTTTATTGAATTGATACTTCACCCAAAATTCTGTCAACATTTACACAAAAGAAGATATTTTGAAGAATGTGTGTAACCAAAGAGTTTCTTGTCCCCATTGACTTCCATACTATGGAAGTCAATGGGGACCAGCAAGTGTCTGATTACCCACATTCTTCAAAATATCTTCTTTTATGTTCAACAGAAGAAAAAAACATACAGGTTTGGAACAACTTGAGGGTGAGAAAAGAATGACAGGATTGTAATTTTTGGGTGAACTATTGATTTAAAGCGCATTCACATTGAGAGTGATTTGCAGTGACACTGCATCTAGAAATCATTCATTTTTAATTAATTCAGTGTGAATGTTTTTTTAGATAAAATCTAAGAAATATTACAGTGTCGAGTTCATTATTTTGTGAATCATGATATAATGTTGTCTTTTTTGTTGTAGTTTTCATATGTTGACTGGAGTGGAGAGCCCGTGGGTGTTGTCCAGCTGGGATTCCTGCGGTTGCTCAGCATTCAGGCTCGTCAAAACCTGACCTACCACTGCCAGCGATCAGTGGCCTGGGCGGACCTCACTGCCAACAGCGGCTACCAGAGGGCGCTACACTTCCAGGGTGCCAACGATGAAGAGCTCAGCTACGAGACCAGCCCCTACATCAAAGCCCTCGTCGACGGCTGCTCTGTAAGTTACCTCATCCTGATTAAAAACTAACAAACAGACGAGAGACTGCAGTATGATTGTATGCTAAATACAAACTAGCATAATTTCACTATAATAAGGATTTTAGGTCATGAACATAATATTGTTTTTACATTGGATTCATTAAATGTGCATTAAATTACAATTATTTAATGCAACTTTTTTAACGTTTGTGGTCGGTAACATTCATGTTTTTTAAGAAGCTCTTCTGCTCATACAGTAAAAACAGTAATATTGTGAAATATTGTTACAATTTAAAATAACTCTTTTCTATTTTAATATATTGTAAAATGTAATTTATTCCTGTGATCAAAGCAAAATTTTCAGCATCATTACTCCAGTCTTCAGTGTCACATGATCTTTCAGAAATCATTCTAATATGCTGATTTGCTGCTCAAGAAACATTTCTGATTATTATTAATGTTGAAAACAGTTGTGCTGCTTCAGATTTTGTGGAAACAGTGAAACATTTGTTTTCAGCATTTATTTGAAATATTTTTTTTTGTAACATTATAGTCTTTACTGTCACTTTTGATCAAGTTGAAGTGAATCCTTTTTGAATAAAAGTATTAATTTCTTCTAAAAAAAATCTTACTCCAAACATGGAATAGTAGTGTATATGATTACTGTTGCAAGAATTATACAAGCACCAAATTTATTCAGAATGTTTAAAATAAATAAATAAATAAGGATAAATAAAATAAAAATGTTAAAAACCTTTACAAACTTTGTAGTTTGATCTGATTTATGAAATCAAGTGCAAAAATAGTTTGCTAAACAACTAACGGTTTTTATGTAAACTGCACCTCATGTATTGATTACACAATTTATTTTAGGTTTGTTTTTAGAAACCAAAATGCAATATTGTTTTCAAAAGTTAGTGCTGTCAAACGATTCATCGCATCCAAAATAAAAGTTTTGTTTACATAATATGTTTTTGTACTGTGTATATTTATTATGCATATATAAATACTAGTGCTGTCTTTTGAAGTGGGACCTGTCTGTTTCCTGGGATAAGCACACACATGCTGAGGGCAAGGGGAATACAATCACAGATACAAACGAGAACACACACACACACACACACACACACTCATTAATCATGCACTTAAAACCTAGACATAAATATCACCACATAGAGATGTGCCAACACTAATAAAGACATTTGAAATCACGTGTAAGAAGCAGGAAACATAGATTCACACACACATGCACACACACATTGTTGTGAAACAAAGTTGCACACAAAGTACACGCCCAGGGAAAAACACTCCCAGCAACAGAGAAGAGAGCCATTCTCGCAGGAGAGAAGAGAAGATGTTCTGTGATGGCGCAGATACTGCTGGCCTAAAGCGGAAGACCCTCCTGTTTCGGCCCCCTCTCTCTCCTACAGATCCCCTCCCCACTGTTCCGCTTCTGAGACATCCCACTCTTCCCATATGCAAAGCTTCCTTCCTTCCTTACATTAACAAAATAGAATGATCTGCAGGTGCAACATTTAAACTGAGGAACGGAAGCCGAGCGTGAAAGTTCCATTAGAACGATTTCAAATCACACCAGCAGCTGTCATCAACATACGCAATCAAAAGCCATTTACAGTGTGAAATTGTATTGAATTTGATATTGTTGCACATTTATTATAGAACGATAAAATCTGTAAGAATTTTCGATATTTTTGTTCATGCCGTGAACATGCTGCCAATTTACCAGTCCAGTATTTTTTGGTGAACGTAAATAAGCTGGTTATTGTTTCATTACAGAGGCCTTTAAAAATTTTCCTTTTTTTTTTTTTTCGGACACACTTTCAACATTGTGCTATTTTGACCCGCAACAAAACCCATGGGTTTGTGACCTTTGACCTTTCGTGTGGACAGTGTTCAGGCTGGAATTGTGCATGCGAACCATTTGTACAGAAATATTTTATTGTATTTATTTTGTGAAACAAACAGGTGCTCACAAGAAAATGTCCAACACTTGCAGTCCAAAATAATGTGGTATTCCTCTGTAGTTTTTTCATCTATTAAATATGTAAATTAAACCCCAGAATGCAAATCTGCCTTCTCTGTATGATATATATATATGTGTGTGTACACTTGGTGATATCAGCTCTCGCTGCATTATTTCAATGCGTTTACGTCACAGCTTGAGGTTTAGGAGAGTTTGGTGCAGGTGGAGACCGAAACGACCGAAATGTCTCGAGATTCAGACAGCAGTGGAGAAGGGACAGGAAGAGGAAGGAGAGGGAAGGAAACTGATGGTGGTTTGTTTTTTATGTATATTTTTTGTTTCTTTTTTAAAACATGGCGCGGGGAATGAAAAGCTATAAAAATTATTTGTGAATTAAAAGTTGTTTGTGTGGTTTTCTCACAAGGACAATACTGCGAGGATTGTTTTTGTCGGTGAAAGACAAACATCTGTCTTTATAAAATATGGTGCTAAAACGTGTTTTATGTAAGTACTTCAGAATCTGTTTGTGTAATATATAATCTATTTAAAGAGCTGTTGGACTCCTTTGTTGTTCTTTTCCCCGTTTGTTTCCTGTTGTCATGGTGCTTTTGCTCATATTTCATCTGCCTCGTCACTCTTCTGAGCCAAACTCCCATTTTCACTTTTCAGCAAATTAACAGCACGTTTCTTGTGTCTCAGAAAAACCACAATATGTAATCTGGCCACTTTCCTTCAAACAACTCTTAAAACCCTTTTAAATGATGAATTTTGATTCACTCTATTAGTCTGAGTTTTGAAATGTTAACTGTTTTAATTCTTTGACTTGATGTTGTTTTGGTCCAAACGTTCCCATTAAACCACACATCAACACATTTCCTCCTGTGTCAACTTAATTGTTTTTTAAAAGTGGGTTCACAGTATAAAATATTCACACTTTAAATATAGAATTTTCATTTCCATTTGTTACATTGTATACAATATTCTACAGAAATTAAGCATAATTTGAGATTAAAGATGAAGGCACAGAGTTGGTGATCAGTTTAGTGTCATTCAGCAGTTTTCAGCCAATGAAGAGTCCACCTGTATTGATAAAGAGAAAACTCCATGTCAGTTCAAAACACACTGAGAACGAAATTACACATCTTGCTGTTCAGCAAGAGATCAAGCGTCTTACCAGCAACTTCAATGCTGATTCCAGTAATATATCGACTGTCATCAGAAGCCAGAAATGCACATGCATCAGCTACTTCTGCACAGACAAGCAAGGTTGAGAAATAGATATTTATATTTCTGTCATGACAACTCTCGGAGGGATTGGCATGGTAATGTACATGACAATGTTAATGTATTTGGTCTTGGCGGAATAGATCTGCTACGCTGCTGCTGCTGCGGCAGAGCAAGTACAGAGGCTTGCTGCTGCCGATACATCCACAACATGCTGCTGTGAACATGTAAGAAATATTGCTGCTGCAAATATAACATACATGAATCACCTCGTAGCAGACCTATACAGGTGGAGCTGGGGAAGGTGGAGGGTTTCTGAAGCAAGCTGCAACTGCTACGGCAAGCACTAGTCATATATTTGAATGTTGAGCAGCGAGCTCATTGGCTACCGATACAGGAGAGAACCAATCAGCTGTGCCATGTGATAATGATGTCATTAGGTCAGACTGAGTTAGACCTATCGGACTGCGCCATCTAGAGTTTCATGCCAGAACTCTGTATATAATTAGAGATCAAATCCAAAACAATTATTACAACACTCTTTTGTGTGATAGGAGTATGTTCATCAATCAAAAGTTTTTCTATAAAGATAAAATATTTACCAGCAGGCTCTCCCATCCTTCCCATTGGAATGACTGCTGTGAGCTGCACAAAAAAAAACAAAAAGAAAAGTGCTCAGTTACAATAAAAGGGCCTTTAGTGTGGTATGTTGTCTGACAATGTGTCAACCATATAATTCATAAATCATATTACATTTTAAGATCCTTTACTAAAGTTCAAAGCTGTTTTAAAATCTAAGAAACTTTAAAAAAAATTATAATTCTTGCTTACTTTATCGATGACTTTCTCAGGTACTTTGTCTGTCATGGGTGTAGTGATGAACCCGGGCAGGACACAGTTGCAGCGGATGCCAAATCTACAAGGAACAAAATAATGTTTGTCATATAAAAATATAGAACATAAAGAGAAACTCATTCTATAAAACTGTTTTCAGTTAAAGAGCTCAACCAGCTTATAACATAGACGTGAGCAGACCACAAACCCTAAAGCAAAACATAAAATGGATACAATGCAGGTGTGTAAATGTTACTGTTACATTATAGTGAAATGCTCACACACTTGCTCAGCTCTTTGGCAGCGGTTCGAGTGAGGCCCTCCACTCCAGCTTTAGAAGCAGAGTAATTCACCTGCCCGATATTCCCAACCTACAGACAAAGAAACAGACACATAAGACACAATATGCAACTCAAGCTCTGAAAATGTCTATGACTTTATTAACCGCCTGTGGTGTAAAAATGTTAAATATCCACTATAATAAAACAGTGAGAAAATGAATCCATGTAATAGAGCATGATATTGCTCTAAATGCGTGACCTTGCCCACTATGCTGCCCACAGTGATGATAGAGCCCTTCACAGCGCCTGCAGAAACTAAAGCCTTCGAGACGGCCTGAGTCACGAGAAACGTACCCTGAAAGACAACATCAGTACAGAAGATCAGACACAGACCTGCACACTGTCAAGATGTACTTATAAAGCTCTCAGAAACACTACGGAAAAGAGGACAGTTTGATGGGAAAACCTATAGGCCTATATACACACACTACCATTCAAAACTTTGGGCTGAAACTTAAATCTTTACAGAAATCCATACTTGTTTTCAGCAAGGATGCATTAAATAGATTTTTTCTTTTTAAAATTTTTTTGTTATTTTGAACGTTCTATTCATAAATGAATCATAAACAAACGCATCTTAGTTGCAACAAACTAAGCAGCACAACTGTTTTCAACATTGATAATAATAATGAATGTTTCTTGAGCAGCAGATCAGCATATCAGAATGATTTCTGAAGATCATGTGACACTGACGACTGGAGCAATGATGCTGAAAATACAGCTGCACATCACAGGAATAAATTATATTTTAACATATTCACATAGAAAAATGTTATTTTAAACTATACAAACATTTCACAATATTACTGTTTTTACTGTATTTTTAATCAAATAAATGCAGCCTTGGTGAGCAGAAAATACATTTTATTAAAAAAAATTTTTTTTTGTTCTTTCACAAAATGTGTGACTCTTGAATTTGCTGGTAAGATTGTGTTACTTTTGGAAAAAGAATATATATATATGTATTTTCCCCATCCCCTCTTGCTCTAAGACACTCTGTAAAACACTGATCAAAGGTCATTTCTATGACTGTAATTAGTGACATGTTCATAATTAAACACTACAGTTAGACTCTGGACTGCAGTACCTTGAGATTAACCTCAATGACTTTGTCAAAATCCTCTTCTTCCATCTTGAGAAGGAATTCATCTTGCGTGATCCCGGCTGCATTCACACACACAGACGGCGGCTGGAAGTAGCGGCGCTGCAATAAAACAAGAATAAACATGTGAACTTTCTGTTTTATTGTTTGACCCCTCAGAGCTCCAGAAGAGCCTATGAACGGCACAGACACGTGTCCCTCACACCTGTACACTTGTCACTAGTTTCTCCACGCTGTCCTTTGATGACACGTCCACCCCCAGGGCCATGTGCTGCTGACCTTTGAGGTCATGTGACAGCAGCTCCAGCGTCTGATTGGCTGATTCCTCATTGCGGTCAGCCACTATTACAGAAGCTCCTTCAGAGGCGAACCTCTGACACACGGCCCTGCCGATGCCACTGCCGCCTCCTGAAACACCACAAATCACCATCCGATAAACACATCTCTGATATGCACAAAAACTTCAACACCTTTCAAAAACGGATTTAAATATTAGGAGAAACAAAATGACGTATGTGACCCTGGAGCACGAAACCAGTCATAAGTAGCACAGGGATATTTGTAGCAATAGCCAACAATATATTGTATGGGTCAAATTATCGATTTTTCTTTTATGCCAAAAATCATTAGGATATTAAGTAAAGATCATGTTCCATGAAGATATTTTGTCAATGAAAAAAATACTACAGTAATTTACAGTAAATACTATAGTGTTTTTGAACCATTTACTATTGTAAAGTACTTGAATTCATTTGTTGTAGTAATTCTATAGTTGCTGTGGTAATATAACAATAATGTACTAAGTTTTCAACAACTATAGGGTATATTATACTACAATACATTACAGTTTACTGTAGTACAAAGTATACTACAGTATTTATTACAGTTTATCAGTATAGTTAATACTACAGTATGCTGTAGCATTTATTAACAAAGTGTTGTAAATACTATAATATATACAGTGTAATACACTTTACTATAGTATGGCTCAAAAACACTATAGTATTTACTATTACTATAGTATTTTTTCATGTGGGTTCCTTCCGTAAATATATCAAAACTTAATTTTTGATTAGTAATATGCATTGCTAAGAACTTAATTTGAACAACTTTAAAGGCGATTTTCTCAATGTTTTGATTTTTTTGCACCCTCAAATTCCAGATTTTCAAATAGTTGTATCTCGACCAAATATTGTCTTATCCTAACAAACCATACATCAATGGAAAGCTGATTTATTCAGCTTTCAGATGTATAAATCTCAATTTCAAAAAATTGACCCTTATGACTGGTTTTGTGGTCCAGGGTCACATATAACCTAAATATGCATGATGTTACACTGAAAAAAATCTAGTCGAATTCCTAAGGGTTACAAACAAAAAAAAAGCTTAAGCATTTTATGCGTTCTGTTTGATATATAAATACTGAAAGCAATATGGTAGCTGTAGCTTTAAATATTGCATTCGTTTTCACAGAGTCAACCTTCAGTTTGCATGATCTACAAACTGTTTCGCGTTAGCTGTATGACTTGTATGACAAAAGTGTCCAACTATGAAATGTTATTATGAATTAAAAGACAGTAAAAATATACAGGTGGCCATAAAGACAAATGAAACGTATTTAAATCTCACCCGTCACTAATGTCAGCTTGGATATGAGTCGAGAGGACGCCGCCATGCTGCTGGTGTACAGTGTGTTGTAGTAGCTACTGATGTCCGCTAGAGGCCGCTGCTGGTGTACAGTGTGTTGTAGTAGCTACTGATGTCCGCTAGAGGCCGCTGCTGGTGTACAGTGTGTTGTAGTAGCTACTGATGTCCGCTAGAGGCCGCCAAAACACCGTTCATGTTTATGACCTCAAAGTCATGAATGGGACAAAGCATTCGCACAAGCTGGTGTTTTCTTAAAGGATCTGTGAAAATAAAATGAATATGCGCACATTTATGTCACTTAAAACTGAAACTTAAGCTGAATGTTTATGCAATCACGGACGTCTGAGTATAAATGACCTCGATTAAAAGTCATTTTAAGGCTAGAATAATTTATTTCTGTTCTCTGTGTTGCGTTTCATCGTGGAAACTTTCACTGTTGTGACTACTCGATTATTTATTGTGCATTAAATACGTGGAATCAAAGAAACTTCATTCAAAACGGAAATAAATTGTCTTGTACATATTACACGACGGTCGTCAGTTTTTTTGTGATGTTAGGAAAACTTTCAAATTTACCAATTTAAGAGTATTAAATGCAGTGAAATTAAGTTGTTAAAATGACCGAGAATTGCATTGACTCGTTTTACTTGAACTGAACAGTAAAGCATGCAATTACTGTCGTAATGAGAGTGGTGATAAGGTCCTTGATTGTTAAAGATAACGCTTTAAAAAATATATTTTATTTTCACATAAAAACATTCATTTAAGAAACGAGAGAAAAGATTACATACATCGCTCTGAGGAACTAAATCAACACTGGAGTAATTTACAAATGTCCAGCAATACTGTAACTGACCACAAGAGGGCGGAAGTGTACAACTGAAAAAAAAAACAAGTGACCTGCGGCGCTAACGTTCAAAATACAAAGCAATATCAACATATTTAAATTTAAATATAACTCAATTTACATTTTTTTACAACTGCTTACACACAAAATATTTACTTGTAACACAATTTCTGAAAGCTGACACTCAAACAGCACGCTAATTCTCGGACTTTGACTCAGTTTTCAATTTCATAAAACACATTCACATAATTCTCCATGTAACAGAAAAATCTAACAGGAATTAATATTATGGCAAAGGTGTTTGCAAATATTTGCTTTTGAGATGTGTTTGTGATATTTTGAATGCAGTGCTTCATTTTGCGAGAGATGTAAGGTATTTTGCATTTTGTGTGTGCAATTCTTGGATTTGTGTGTAAAGTTTTGAAATAAAGAGGCAAAGTTTTGAAAATGTGTGTAAGCAGTTGAAATAGACTGTAAACTGCCAAGGGACCCTCAATATGTCTTACATTTATATAAAATAGTTACATTTTAATAATAACAATCGATTTATTACAATTATTTTTTTTAATAAAATCCAAGAGTTTTTGTAAAAATAATAATAAAAATTAAATGTAAAATAGTTACATTTGCAATAATTTAAGTTATTATAATACGAAGTACAAAAAAATATAACTATAAATAATATTTATTTTGTATATCATTTCTGTGCCTCCTTTTCTACATATTTTGCTTGCTTTCTTGCATCTAAAAAAAAACTCGAGTTTTGTTAATTAAAAAGGTTTTTAGCTCAAATATAGCTCTACTGAAATTCTTCAGGGAGTCGTGAAGAGCTTTAAAGCAGCACTATGTAACTTTTTCTGTGTTCAACATTTGCTAAATGTATATAATGAGCGAGTACATCATGAATTAATCTTCCAAACTGCGTTTTTGTCTTATTCCGAATCACTACGGTACACTTATAATAAGTGCTTATATTTGGACTATTGTAGCCTGGTCGGGTCGTCACCGCTGCGGAGTAACACATACCTGCGTGAATCGCAATACACATACACTTAGAGAAGTAGATCCGGTTGGAATGTTCTTGCGCGGGATGTGTGCAGTTCTGTTTATTAACCGCTAGAGCGCCACAAGTTACATAGTGCTGCTTTAACACAAAGAGCTCTTGAACTGAGGAGTGATAATGCACTGACTTCTCACTGACTGTGAATGAGCTCTGAAACACGTCTGGGGAAATGAAGAGAACAATTAACCACAGTCCTGCGAGGCTGTTACAGCTTTTCCATCTCCATTGATATCATTCAACACCATTAGATTAAAAATGAACCATCAATGACTCCCTGAAGATATATGCATGTTTCCACAGACACACAATTTTATAAACCTCTTTGACATTTTGTTGCAATTTTGAGGCATATATTTTGCATATTGTTTCTGTCTGTCCCTATGTTTTGTTTAGAGCTGTGGTCTTTGATATGTTAATGAGCCAGAGGCAATCATGCACAGGTAAGTTAAGCCATTAAGTCTTTATTAAAATGAGCAATAATATACAACAACAGGAGGAAATAAAAGATTTACATACACACACACACATGCAAAAGAAGAGTGGATGTTCAATGGTTCAACCCTTAACATCATAAAAGCTCTCAATGGAGGGCAAGAGAGGTAAAACCTGGGGAAGAAACAAGAAAAGTGTTTGCATATTTTCATAGTTTTATTATTATTTTCGGACCAATAGTGGTAGAGGTTTACCTCTGTGCTGTTTCTTGTAGTGCCAGTATGCAGCAGAAAGAGCCACAACAAGGCCGATAAGGAAAAAAGAGCAACCCACAGCTAGCTTTGTGATTCTGGTATCGAGAGAGGTCGAGTCTGAGCGTGAGAAAAGATGAGAGAAAGACAATCAACCAGTGACAGATATAAATAACCTGTTTTAACAGTACATGCAAATCAATACACCAGCAATGCAAGAAAAACACCTGGACATCATGATTTAAAATGCATTTAACAAGCGGGAAACTTCTACAGTAATTCCAGCATGATGGCAGAAGTGTTATTTCATGAACACAAACATATACAGGAGCATTTGAAAGATGTGGCTTTGTATTTGCAGAAGGAAAAGAGGAAGTGATGGAAACTTTGGACTAGACCACATTTGTTGGGTAATGGACAGAATACCTTGTCATTTCCAAGTAGGGCTGTACAAAAAATCGAATGTGATTTTCATGCGCATCTCGTCAGTAAAGCCGCTTCTGTGATTAGTAGTAAATCTCCAGCACATGCTTTCAGATGGAGCAGCATTTACTACACAGACCCGTAGATCAGTGTGACAAGCTACGCAAAATCACGTTCATAATCGCAGGCAATTCATTGCCGATAATGAACGCGATATTACGTTGCTTGTCAGTGGACAAAATACCTGCTCAATTCCAGTGTTATTTTAATATTATTTATATACTATTATAGTTTTTTCAAATTTTTTTTATCATTATTTTTAATTAGTGTTCATTTTTTTATATTTTCAGGGTTTTTTTAGGCAGCGGCTATTTGCACTAAGTGTAAATAGCATATTTTCTTAGCGATATATGCTATTTACACAGTGCAAATAGCGATAGATTCTATTTACACTATGTTAAATTAGCAGGACTTTCTGCTGTTTGTACTACTTATTGCAAATAGTGGCAATTATCTGCACCTTGGTATTGTAGTACATTATAAAACAGTATGCAGTAATAACGTATTGAGTGTAAATTATCATTTTAATTCAAATTATTAAATAGATGCCACCTTATTGGGACAAAAAAGCCCTCCCTACACCTACCCTAACCATACCCGATACTTTATTTTCAACTTTTTGATTATTTCCGTAATTTTTATTGAAAATAAATGCCTTTCCGATGTGATATGAGATTTGAAGGGAGAAAAAAAAGTTCGGTAAAAGGCGGATACCCGGGTCAATCGCGTCAAAAACACTACGATACGCACTTTACCATCTACGCCACTGAAGCTGACGATTGCCAGCCGTCTTTTATAGTGTTGACCATCCCTATCACACGTTTGTGGGTGGAGCTAGTTTAAATAGCTTCTGCCAACAAGGTGGGCTATTTGCACTTAGTGTAAATAGACACTCCGTTTTTTTTTATTTTAGTTACATTTTTAGTAATTTTGTTATTGCCTTGACTGTTCCAGTGGTATTTTAATATTATTTAAATACTGTGATATTTTCATTCATATTTTAATAATTTTTATTTATATTATTACTAATAATTAATAATTAGCTAGTTTTTATTTTTGTCTTTTCCATTTTAATTTAGTTAAATTTTTAATCATTTTGTTTAGCACTACATTTGATGAGTCATGGACAAAACACCTATTATTTTGCTATTATTTATATACTATTAAAGGTATTATAGGTATTTTAATATTATTTAAATACTGAAATATTATTATTAATATTTTACATGTTTTTTATTAATATTATTATTAATAATAATTAATAGCTAGTTTTTTTTTTTTTTGTATTTTCCATTTTAATTTACTTTAATTATTAGTAGTGTTTTGCACCAGACCACATTTGATGAACCTTGGACAAAATTTTAACAATATTTTTATACTATTTATATTCATATAGTTATGCATATTATAAGCTTTAATTCACTTTTATTTTTATTTTCAGTTAATTTTAACTTAATACATTTTTTATTTTTAAATTATTTAAATTTTTAGTAATTTTGTTATGGGCTTTTGTCATTTTATTAGTTTTTATAAATATTACCTTTTAACTTTTTCTTTCAGTTTTACTTTTAACTTGTTTCATGTACTACTTATATTTTATTTTATTTCAGCTTTATCTACATACAAAAAAAAGTTAACACTTTTATTTAACAGTAATAAGATTACAGGTCAGTTCTTCTGCAAGAATCAGATGTGAAATGTGCATTGATTGTCACATAATCATCCTGTCACTGGTGAGTTCCAGCAGTTATCTAATCAACAGTGAGTACAGATCACAAGCGTGTCTCACCCCAGAGAGTGACGAGAGGCTCCTTCAGACCGCTGTGCTCCACTCGGCAGCTCACTGGGACTCCTCTGTGCAGCACCAGCTCCAGGTACGAGTGCATCTGGTAGCTCCAGTCGCCGTTATCCATGAATTCAGTAGAGACCACGTCTCCAGTGACCTCTGATCCGTCCAGCAGCCAGGTGACGTTGATGGCCTGGGGGTAGAAATTGTACGCATGGCACTCCAGCGTGGTCAGCTGACCGTAACGAGCCTTACTATTGGAGCGTACGGTAACAACGGGCGGCACTGGTGAGAAGACAAGAAGAGAAAAAATCCATCAAATTTAACTGATGCAACTCTTCAATCAATTCAGACTCTCTGCTTTCATTTCCAGTTTTGTACTCCGGCTTAATAAACTCAGGTAATATGTGTGGAGTTGAGGTTGCTTACCCTTTCTCGTTTCGCTTTTGATATAAAGTCTGGCATTAGCTCTGCATATTGTTTCCAACTCCTCCTTCCGCTGTTTCATCTTCCAGCTCTGATTGTTGTAATGCTCAGCATTTCTGATCCCAAGCTCATCGGAACCAACGTACTTCTCCAACCTCGAGTCATAACTGCACAGAAGCTTTTGGTTGAAGACCAGCTTCACTGTGTAGACCATGTCAGACAAATCCTCTTTGCTAAACTCACATTCATCGATGTCCTGGAACACATAAACATCTGAAGGGAACAGACAGTTATTCAAATAAAGTCAGTATATGCCAGTTAATATACGTTCTTGAGGGTTTAATATGCCACAGAAGACCATTTCTGGTCCCCCAAAGAACCTTTCAGTAAACAGTTCTTAAAATAAACACTTTTTTTCTTTGTGTAAAGAACATTTTAATAATCTAAAGAATCTTCTTTCACTGTAAAGAACCTTTTGTGGATTGGAAAGGTTCCATGAATGCTAAAGGGGACATAAACTGCCTCTGTTTTTTATTTTGTACAGTTCTCTGAGGTCCACTTATGATGTTATCAAGATTTTTTTACATAATTTTACATCATGTGGATTGTATGTAGACTTGGAAGTAAACGTCCACTGTTATGATTGGCTAATAGTTGTGTGTTTGACAGCCTACGTCCTTCACAGATGAACACTGCTGTGATTTAGGTTAGAAACGCATAGATACTCAGTATATCTCAAACGAGCTGTAAGAAGAGACAAAGCAAAAGTGATCACGTAATGAAAACAGTTCCTCACATTTGTGTGTTGTGGCATTGCTGTCGGATCCAGTATAGCTGGCACAGCATCGCCTTTTAGTTTCAATCTTTTTGAAAATCCCGCGTCAAATTGTTTGCCTTGTTTGTAAACGAATCTGTGGTAAAATGAAGTGAATACAGGACCGAGTTCTTACTGACGCGGTCTGGAACTTCACTAAAAATAAAGTTAATTCACTCTTTCCTAACGTTGGGATTAAAAGCAAGGCAATGCAAAGACTGTTTAAAAGAGTCGTCTTGTCTTCGGAGCATCTTTATCGTTTGGTTTCTGCGTAGAGTAGACCTGCGTTTGCCTCTCTTGTTATTTACACTATGTGCGTAAATGGGTGGGCGGGGCTAAACAGGCAGCGATGTAGAAGCAGGCGTTGATCTTCTTCTGCAGAGGCGGTGCTTATCCACACTATTACATCATAAAGTGCCACATTCCACAAGCTGTCGTTTTGGCAGATTGGCTTCAATATTAGCTGTTTTTAGACTAACGGGTACGTTTTGTAATTTACAGGATGTTTTTGATAGTACAATGACCTCTTATATGTCAAAAGATCAAGGGAATTTTGATTTCTCATTTCATGGCCCCTTTAAAGATTCTTCACGGAACCATAGAAACCAGAAATCAGCAATTTGTCATTTTATTTATCCGGATTGAGGTTTTAGAAAGCTCAAACAGGAATGCACATTTAACAAACCATAAGAAGAAGCTAAAAATGTATTTGATCATATGGTTAGTCACCATAAAATGGCCAGACTGGTCCTACAAGTCAGTCCTGTCTTCATATAATTTCACGGAACTAAACTCACCTTTAGACGAGACACAACACAAAGCAAAGCCCACCAAGACAAGTCCAAGTCCGAGTGTCCTCATCTCTGTGTTGTTCTTCAGGTGCTGTTTGAGGAGAGCGTTTGAATATCAGTCTGAATAATGAAAGCATTCATAAGCTTCGCTGCTTATGGATACTTCCTCATGATTTAGTATCAATCACGCATGAGACCAGGAAGAAAAAGTACGACTGTAAACACTTTTTCAACAAGTTTTTTGTCTTTACTAAAACACATTTCAATTATAAGAGCTTGTTCTAAAATATCTTTTCACACCACTATCATCTAAAAAATGTTTAATTACAATTAAAATAAAAATTAAGGAGCATCAAGTGTGAATTAACTAAATTACACAATAATTATTAGCTCAGTTTGACAACCCAATGAACTACTGTCTGACCTAAATAACACAAACCAATCTATGCATACATTTATGTACACTTCTACACTTACCTCAGCACAACATACAACCATAGGGCTTCTGCTAAATGAGCAGAGATGAATGGGAATGTTAACAGATGTTAATGCTAACAGGATTAATTGACTCACCGACGATATTCAGCGTACAAAAACAACTACTGCCACCTTCTGATGTAGCTCAAGATAGTATCCTGATCTGTGTAATGCATTTTTACAGATGTTTAATACATTAATAAATTATCATTTATATTTTAATATATACCTACGTACACTCATATAAAATGTTTTGTATCTATTATAGCGATTTTTATTAGTTTTTTAATGTCTGTAGTTTTATTAATTTCAAGTATTTAGTACAAAATAAACTAAGTGAAAATGAGAAATTTGGCAATTAGCTGAAATAAGTTTTTTTTATATATTTTATTTCAAGTAGCAATTTTTTTTCATGGTTTTAACTAACTATAATATGCCTAGATGCAATAAATATTCCACTGAAAATCATATAGAAATGAGCTAATGAAACAGCATGCACCTGAAGTAACACACTGAGCCTCAAGTTTGTTTTAAGGACATCTCACCCTCTTTATTAACGTGACATTTTCCAAATGAGAATAATGATCGCATGAAGCATCGGTTGAGATGATGCTTACAGCTTGAGGTTTCATTTCATGGTTATGTTTTGCTGTTTTCTTAAAAATACACAACAAGCTGTGGAAAAAAACAGCCACAACACTAAAGAGAAGAGCTGAGGACAGTAGTAAACAAAGAAAAACAAAAATGCAGGAAACAGAAATCAGGTCATATTGACAGATGCAAGCTGCGAGGTCATGAAACTGTTACATATGTACACATTTTGGAAGAAGAAAAAAAATACAAGCGTCAAATTTGGTTGTTATTGTTGTGTTATGAAACTGAAACTATATTTCCAAGTATTTAATTTCTAAATATGAGGGTTTTTCACTTTGTTAAAACCATAAATTGTGCATTAACTCTCTGGGCGAATAATAATAAACACACTAAAACAAGACTAAAACTCAAAAACCAAGATTTACAAACAGTATTCACATCAACACCTAATTAAGCAGCTGTGTACCTCTCATAGTGCATCTAAGACTCTGTTATGCTCTAGAAATCGTGACCGAAACCACATGAACATAAAAATTATTTATGCATCCAAAAAAAATAAATGCTCATGTGGTCCAGCTGAATTCAAAGAGCAAGATTCTGCATGTCTGTATATAAAACACTGGAGATTTGAACTCATTCATTTGACCATGGGAATAAAGCAGGCTGGATGGAGAGTTATCAGATTCAAGTTTAAACACGCCACTAAAGCCAAGATCTCGCCCATCGGACAGAGACTGGTGACGTAACTTCCTGTTCTCATAACTTCTGGGTGAACAGATGCCATTTGAACAGGTGGAGCTTTGTTCTTTTCATTCAAATGCACAACCAAGCGCCAACACATCCATGTATGTGCAGTGTGTAAATAGGAAACCACGGGATTCAATGGCACACATCACACACTCACTCATGCAAACAAAAGTGACAGCAGTTTCCACTCCAAGCCTTTTGTTTTCTTAAGGACCAACTACTAAAAGGTCAAACGAAAAGAGAGAGAGAGAGTGAAAAAAAGCAACAAAATATTTACAAAAGAAAAAGTCAGATTTGAGTTTTCTTCCCTACCAGGGAATTGCTTAAAATTCTTCTTTATAAAAGAAAAATAGATATTTATATATCTTTGTACATGTATATACACAAAGTAAAGAAGGATGGACTAACAGAAAGGACGATGCCCTGGTCTGCTTTTTCCGTCAGTTCCTTCTCCGTCCAGCATTTCTCAGAATTCTCTGTGACCTGCTTCTACACATCTAAAGAGAAACACTGCTCTTCTTTAAACACCTCATTAGTTACTGTTACTAAGAGCAGAACTTTATTCTATTCTGAGATGGAGTGCATGTTTTATTTGATGTCCATTCTTTCAGTCTGAGTCACTGGTGTCAGAGGAGGAGGAAGAGGAGGATGAGGAGGAGGAGTCGGAGCTGGAGCTGCTGGCGCTGAGACGAGACGCCATGGCATGAGCCTCCACCCCAGTGGGCTTCTCCACTGAGACAGAAACAGAGACGTGTTATTCAGTGTGTCTCGATTAACCTGAATCATTTAGAAACATCTAAATGACCCCTACCTTTGGTTTTCTGTGGTTTCTTGCCGGAGTTGAGCTGGCCGCTGACGTCCTGCAGTCGTCTCTCCAGCTCTCTCTTCTTCTCCAGAGTCAGCTCCTCACGGGATTTTCCTGCAGCGCCTTTGACAGCCACTGGAAAACACAAGAAGCACATTCAGTCAAATTTACCATACAATGTCTTTACAGCATGAGATAAGATGCACATTATGTCATAATCAGTCAAGAGAGTCTCTACCTATACGAGTGGCTTGAAAATGGATTAAGACTAGGGCTGTGCAATTAATTGCATGCGATTGTTAAGCACATCTCGTCAGTAAAGCCGGTTCCGTGATTAGTAGTAAATCACCATCACCTGCTTTCAGAGGGAGCGGCATTTACTACACAGAGCCGTAGTTCACTGACAAGCTAGGCAATATCACATTCATAATCGAATGCGATTCATCTGCGATTATGAACGCGATATTGCCTAGCTTGTCAGTGAACTACGGCATGCACAATCGCAATTAATTGCACAGCCCTAATTAAGACAGTAGGGAAATATCCCAAAAACCCTTCAAACTAACAGTTCCATTATTCTAGTGGATATTTATAAGTGACTGTCCTTCGTGTATCAGCATCAATTGTGCCCACTTGTGTGAAAAATGTTAGTTTATTCATGATGTGCTAAATGTTTTAATTTCCCCCAATTTTGTCCAGTACTCATTTGTTACAGCTACATTATTTAAAATTAAAATAAATAAAAAAAACATTAAAATGGCTAATGCATACGCTCATATCTAGAGAGCTGGGTAAATATAATATTTACACTACTGTTCAAAAGATTAGGATCAATAGGATAATATAAGATAATAATTTTATTCAGCAAGCACACATTAAATTGACCAAAAGTGATAGTAAAGACTTTTATATTGCCTTTTTCTCTTTCAGATATTTTTATTTGAATATATATGTTTTTTAAATAAACTTTTTATTCATTGGAGAATGCTGAATTTCCAAAAAACATCATCAAATCAGCATATTAGTATGATTTCTGAAGGATCATGTGACACTGAAGACTGGAGTAATGATGCTGAAAATTCACAGGAATAAATTACATTTTAAAATATATTCAAATAGAGAATTTTTAAATAGAGTTATTTTAAATTGCAATAATATTTCACAATATTACCGTTTTTACTGTACTTTTGATCAAATAGATGCAGCCTTGGTGAGCACGAGTTTCTTTCAAAAACATTTTAAAAATCCTATCAACACCAAACGTTTGAACAGTACTGTATTTTTCTTTTTTCTTCCTCTTAGCATGTAATTATTTAACCTTGCACCTATATTGATACATGAGTCACTTAAGCGATGACTCTTTCTGACATCAGTGGAGGAATGAAAGAACAGCATTGTGTTTGTTCACAGGAAGGGTAAAGAGCAGATTACTGTCTACCTGTAAAATGTGCTGAATAAAACCAGGAAAGGTGGGACAACGCAATGCATTATGGGTTAGCTTCTAGTATCAGATTCCTATAAGCTGCTCAAGAACAACCCTTCCTTTTCCAAGGAAACTCGTATCGTTTTAAGCAAATCAATTGCACATTTATAAAAAGGGTCTGAATTAGGGCTGTTAAGCTCTATATTTTTTTAATTCGTATTAATAACATAATGTGCCAGTTAATAAATCTAATTAATCACATATCAATCTTAGCTGAGAAACCACCCCCAAAAAGATGAAGTCATCGTGTTAGATGAGAAAACCATTCAGTAGACATTACAAAAAGTACATTTAGAAATAAACTTCAAAATTGCATAAATAATGATAATAAAAGGATATTAAAATATGAACTGATTTAAAAAACAAAAACATATGATACTCTCAAAATGAAACTCAAACCAATAGCAGGTCACAGCAAGTCACTCAAGTCAGATTCATTCAAACATCTGATTAATTAACATTTTAATGCATTTTTTCCTCCATAATTAAATTGCTCCAAATTATAAATAGAATTAATCAAGTAGTCAATCTAGGGCTGCACAATTAATCGAATTTCTAATCGTGATTACAATTATGGATGCCACAATTACGTAATCGTTCAAAGCGGCAATTAATCGTTCAAAGTCCACTTATGTTATTCTGCGTGCTCAAGATGCGTTTTTTTCTTTCCACATGTTATCTTAAGGTTTTTTCAATTTTTTTAGTTTTAGTATAACATTATAATACCATTCATATTTTTACTTTTTGTATAATTTAAAGAAGAAACCAATCCGATGTATAGTTGACATTTGAGGCTTAATACTATAGAAAAGCACTAAAGGTTTTTCAGTTAGTGTTTTCAGCTTGTTTATTTTCATATAAAAATACGGCATGCAGTTGCATCAAACAATGGTATAAACATCATTCAATGTAAATTGTGATAATCGTAATTAATAATCGCAATTACAATTTCAAGGGAATAATCGACAATTATGATTTTTGTCATAATAGTGCAGCCCTAATCCATGCAATTAATAAATAATTTACTATAAATAAATGAATAAATCGACAACCCTAGTCTGAATCCTATCTAAATGCTCTTACCGCCAGGTTTCCGTGGTTTCTTGCGTAAACACATCATGACGTAGTGCTCCAGCTCACGCAGCGTGGACGGCTTGAGCGTCTCAAAGTCAATCTCGATCTCCTCGGGGTTGGTGTCACGCAGCGAGGGCTCTCGCGATTGGATGATGTGAACGACGCGGCCCAGTTTCTCGCCCGGCAGCCTGTTGATGTCCAGACTGAGCTGCCGCTTCTCATCATAACTCATGGGGCTGGTCTCCTCTTCCTCCTCAGAGTCGTAGTGTGGCGTAAGACCGCCTTGGCTCATTTGGTGAGAGTTAAAAGAGGGGGCTTGAGATTTCTTTGAGGATCTAAAGAAAAAAAAAAAAAGAGGACAAGTTCATGTTTTTGTTGATGTTCAGGTTCAAATGAGTTGCAAATAATCAGTATTTGAGACGTACTTGCTCTTGCTGCTCTTCTTATTGGAGCCCTTCTTGCCCTGAGTGGAGCTGGCTGCTTTGCTGTTGCGCCTGCTCTTTGGTGTCTTGGAGAGTTTTGGCGTTTTTGGCGGCCGGACGAGTACCTCGTCCTCCATCATACTCCTGGCCCGCTTGTGTTTTTCCAGCTTCTTCTTTTTCTTCTTGTCTTTCTTCTTCTTGGGCTTGATGATGGGTGTAGAGGACAGCGCAGCCAGCTGCTCGTGCACCGCCCTCAACTGCAGACAAGCGAGTGAGTGAGTGTCACTGCGTTCTTTCACTGCAGCTGTCAGTAATGTACAACTACGTCAAATCTGTCAGTTCCGGTTTAGCAGACTTTGCTGGAAAAGTTGAGTCGCTACCTGTGTACACACCTGTTCCTGAAGCTGGGCCAGGCGATGCGCTCTCTCCTCCTCACTGTCAGAGCTCGGGCTGCTCTCGCTCTCGCTGCTCACGTCGCTCTCCGACGAGGACGAGGAAGAGGAGGAGGAAGAGGAGGAGTGACCGCCCAGGCCGCCGCCCAGGGACGCAGGTGGGAGGGACTCCAAAGGCTCATCTGGCATCTTGGCGAAGCGGAACTCAAAGACATCCTGAAACAGAGAAAAGACATTTTTAATATCCAGCTTTGGACATAAGCTATTTGAATGGGTTATCAAGGGAAGTGGAAGTAGAGCTGCACAGTTAATCATATATTTCAACTGTGATCAAGATTTTTGCTTCTCTCAATTAAGCGTAATAAAGCACATTGGCCCGCTGGTTAATTATCCTGAAAATTTTTTTTTTTTTTTAGACATTTCTGTTATCTTGCATTGGTAACAAGCTAAGTTGCCAGATGTCAAGAATTGTAAATCCTCAAATCCTCCAATTCCCAACCCGTGTTAAGGTGTATTATAAATATGATGAATTAGAAAACTAAATGAAGTAAAATAAAACCCTTCATATGATGTGATGACTTACTTGGAACTGCAAATGACTTGAGAAAATTCTTTTAATTTAAGTGCAAGCATCTGTACCTGTAATTTTCGAGCCATGGCCACCACATCGTGATCTGGGGGATTGTACTTGTAACAGTTTGAGAACATTAGCCTGATGTCTGCAGCAAACTGCAACGCATCCCTGTACTCCCGATGATCCATTTTCCTCTGCAAGATAGAGCAAATCATCAGGTCTGATCATGCACATGGTTGCATATTATCATGTAACACATCTAAACCTCTTCATACGCACCTTAATTGTGCTTAGATCCATGGGATACTTGATTATATCATGATAGTCGTGCAGTCCCAGTGAGGAAGCATCCACCGGCTTGTAGAAGGGCCAGGCGTAGGCCGCGTGCTTCTTCGACAGCAGCTCTTTGAGAATCGTGCTACAGTACCGTAGCTGCTGGCTTAGCTTCCCGCGCCGCACCGGCTGATGTTGGTTCTGGGAGTCGGGCAAGTCTTTCCGTGGGGGTTTGATGGGCCTGCCACTGCCACCTCGTCTTGCCGGTACTTTGTCTCCAACCAGGCCTCCACCAAGGCCCATGCCCAGGCCCAGGCCGAGGGACAGGCTCTGTGTGGGGTCGGCAACCAAAGCGGAGAGGGTGAGTGGGGAGTCACCTCCGCCCATGCCGAGACCCATCCCACCTACACCCATAGTGAGCGCCATGCCTGTGGTGGTGGGGGTGGTCGTGTCTGCCTTGCGCTTGACACCCTTTTTCTATTGAAAAGATGGAGGAAAAACAAGCTAAATTGCATGTTGGCATTTCAACTAGGTTATGCTGCATATGAAAACTGATTTGCATAAACAGATGTGATTAGGAAAGAAGTTGCCTTACCTTTGCAGTCGGTTGGGTAGGGGGCAGACCCATCAGTGCAGGGGTGCTGTGTGAAGTGAGAGGCAAAGTCTTAGTTATAAGCATCTGCGGTGGGGTGGAGAAGACCGAGTCTGGGGTGTCTGGAGTGGGAGGGGAGTAGGCCGACTGGAACACGGAAGATATAGCAGGAACCTGATGAGCTGTCGTGAATCCACCTGAGACTAAAAAAAGAGACGGAAAAATAAAGAAATGCATGAGCATGAAAGCACACAAACAGCCAAACATCAGCACCAGTAGAATTTTATGCAAAACATTTGCAATTGCTCAATTTTTTAATTATTTAATTTTCAAATAAGTGATATACTATAACTGAATTAAATTTAAAATAAGTAATAGGCAATAAATCAAAATTTTAAAAAAAATTCATACATTTAATATATTGTCATATCTGAAAATTACAATTTCAAACTTTACACACACATAATTATGAAATGATAATAATTTACATTTTAACTTCTGTATATACTCTTATTTATTTTATATACTTAGGTTTTTTATGTTAAATAGTTTCCATGGTCTATAAATTAAAATTTTTACAGACCTGGGAAAGTCACAAAAATTAACAAATTCCAAAGAGTGATGGACATTTATATAGTTAAAATTACATTTGACTTAGTCATATGTTAACCATTTACATAATTACATTATATTAATACCTATAATTATTATAAAATGTGTATAGAATATATTCTGAAAATGTCCATAACATTATAGGATTTTGTTCATTTCTGTGACTTTTCCAGGTCTGAAAATCATTATTTTGACTAGATATCTTTTTTATTCAAGACATATATTAATTTATCTTTTATATCTACCTGTGACTTTCTGAAAATCATTATTTTGACTAGATATCTTTTTTATTCAAGACATATATTAATTTATCTTTTATCTTTTA
>NW_015536525.1:379848-410716 GCF_001515605.1 Sinocyclocheilus anshuiensis
ATATATATATATATATATATATATATATATATATATATGTGTTATTTCCAGATAGCTATCGAAACCATGACCACGGAAATCCTGTCAACTGTTCTCTTCATCAGTTTATTTAGGTTCATTGTTTCCCCCCCATTCTTACTTGATTTGTGGCCTTTTTTAGGTTTGCCCTGTTTGCCCCTAGGGACAGGTGCAGGAATCTCTTCCTCCTCTTGGGGCATCTGTGCAACCTTCTGCAGGAAAGCCTTCTCCAGAGACTGAGCCATCAGGACGATGTCATCTGTTGGCTGTAATAAACAGACGACTATGAGATCACATCGCAGTCTCTAGACGATAGCACTGATGCGAGTAATTGCTCCATAATAGCCTGGGTAGAAGACCGGAGCAACTTGATGGTGAACAACAAAATAAATCCAAGCTCTGAACAGGTCAGAGCGCTCACAGAACTTTTTACCTAGACATAAACGAACTGACTGACCTTGTTGTAGATGTAGCAGTTGGTAAACATGGTGTTGAAATCCTGCAAGCACTCGCTGGCACTGCGGTAATAATTGTGTTCTAGTCTTCTCTTGATAGTCCCCATATCCATGGGCTGTTTAATGATTTTGTAATAATCCTGCATGAGACAATACAAGTCATTATTAAGTCAGAAAAACATACGCTTGAGTTTAGACCCATAACTTGTGGGATAACATGCCATCTTGTTTAATATTTAAACACAGAGCATAATAACAAGTCCCCAAAACAAGAACAAACGTACAGGCAGGTTGAGCTTGGTAGCATCCACCGGCTCATGGAAAGGCCAGGCGAAGTGATGCCTCCACAGCGTCTTCTGCAAAGCCTTCTGGAGGAACTGCAGTTGGTTGGTCATGCGGCCCTGACGAACGGGGTCCCGCACAAGGGTTTGAGGGGGCCCGGATTGAGGAACCTGGGGCAGGGCAGGTCCTTCAAAGCCCTCGTACAGCAGCGACGGCTTGCGGATGCGTTTGCCGGGAGTGGAGATGGTATGCTCCATCATGGTGACCCCCTGCATGCCGTCGCCCCCGCCCAGAGAGCTGCAGAGAACAGGAAGACAAGGGTGAGATCGTATAGAAAATAAACAAATTGCCAAACTATACATAGAAACGGAATAATGACCAACTTTGTGACTAAATGTGATGAAACATGCATTAAATATGAAAAGTCAACATAATCACAGTAGACTCATCATGACTCAAACTCTATGACTAAATAGTGCATTTTGCTAATGAGGACCAAGCATGAAGACACAACTGCCCCTGCAGCAGTCTATCTGTCCCGGCATGGGTGAGTTATGCTGGGACACATTCCAAACCCATACACCACTGTCCTGCCGGAAACTGGGGGCGGGGCCTTAAACAGACCTAATAACCCAGATCAGGTCATGTTTGTGTTCATCTGAGAAATTAACCAATGAGAATGCAGGCCTCAAAATAAATATTTTTAATGACAAATCAATTATTCCTGTCCTTTGGACTAATTTAACTAATTGTTCACCCCGTTTTATTATTAAATGGTTAGTAAATATAACATAGGCTTATTTTCCTCATAGATCCTTCAAAAAAAAAAAAACTTCCTACTGTATTATCTAATTTAAATTGATTTTATATACATAATATACCTGATATGAATTCTTCATTGCAAAAAATGGTTCATAGCTTTATACTATCATTATTTTAAAAACGAATATGATTTCTTAACTCATGTATATAGGAATGTAGGGCATTTAAATGCATTTGACACTTTAAAAATGCTTGTTAAATTGCACTACCCTCAGTAACTTTAGGTTACTTAAACACTAAACTCTTTTTTATAAACTGATAGTATGAAGAACCTAACTTCCTCACTAAGACTTACCTTCTGAAGCCTAACTGTTGAACACTTTAAAGAGAACAAGTTGGTAGCATCCGATATATTACGTGCATCCTCTTGGGATTCATTCTCAGTGTATATTGGGATTGCACAAATAGCACACAATGATGCAACATTTGTAAAACCATTGCATCAGTTAATTTTAATAACAAAACTACAGATACAAAACACTTGAGGTGGGTGTTCACTCATTCTGCAGAGATGTTGCTCTCATGCCTTCCAGCCAGTTTCTGTAAGTGAAGGTTTGCATACCTGCCCCAGTATGGACTGAGAGTCATTTAACAAACTGAAGCACACTAAATGCAGACAGGCTGCTTCTAGAGAAGTCAGCTTAGTAAATCTAACATCTCCATCATCTCAAGACACATTTGTAAGCTTAAAATCTTTAGTCAAGTTGATGTAAGCATATTATCTAAACAACTTAAAGAGTTGAATGTTTAATTTAAACAGTGCTAAATGATACAAAAATCACAAAGTGTTCACATTTAAAACTTTTATTTCCAATCAAATAAAATGTTGGCATACAAACAATGTTTAGAATATATATAGAATTATTCTGTCCCATCTAGTCGAATTCTACAGGCCGCTCTAGCTGTCAATCAAATAGGCCACGCCCACACATCCCCCTGAGCACGATTTGTGGATTTAAACCAGATTATTTCGCAAAAAAAAAACACTTGCCTAAGCAACGCCACTGCTATCGATACGTGACTAACATTCAGTCAAACATTTCCGCGAATAATTTAAAACACTCAAAGACGCGGTAACATTTCCAGAAACGCTGCGTTTCTCAAGAGTTTTGTTACGTCAACAGACCTCGCTGATTGGCTGGCCAGAACTAAGGCGCGATCATCGAGAGCAGGTTGGCGACCCACCATTGGCTCAGCAGACCAGTCACGTGTAACAGACAAATGCGGCACGCACACTACAGCCCTCTTCGCCGTACAGCCTGAAAAAAATCACAAAAATACCACATAAAAGCCCCAGCATCTAAACTAGGCAACCTCGTGATGTTGCTAAATTCCCGCAAGTAAAGCGAAAACTGCAAACCCGAGGCCTAAAAGAACCAAAAACAATGCTAGGCCTCATTAAAAACTCGATTTTTTTAACCCAGTGTAAGAAAACACGTAGCAAACTCGGACCTAATATAAACAAGCAAACAAAAAAGGCGATGCCCTTCTCTCTGTGTGTCGACCCAACACGGCCTACAAGGAGTGCCCTCCATAAAGTGACGCAGCAACTTTGGGTCTTCAAATAACGACAAAAATATGTATAAAACTCACTCGAGTTGGTCAGAAATTACGTAGATATTCGAATTACATTAAGATTTTACACGCAATCCTAGAAAAATGGAGACTACCGCGTTTAGGGCCAGCATCTAGCTCTAACTACCAAAGCCAAACTCATCTACAACACCGAAAATACGTTTGATTCCCCTCAAATGTTGCTCGTTATAATAAAAGGCCATCGTTATTAACAAATCGTGTCGAGGTTTTACAAATCAGACGCATTACTTGTTTTTTTAGAGGACACTTGAAATACACGGATTAAAAGATTTTCTTTTTAGACGCCTGAAAGTATATTAAAACGATACGACAACCTGTATTTTAAAATACAGATTTTTAAATTAAAACGGTAACAGAACAACGGATTTTTAGTTAAATATACAGCCGCCCATCCCCCACTGCCAAGGTTACAGATTTGAAACAATGTCATGGATTGTGTGGGGAAACAAAACACAACACTAAACCGGTCAAATTGTTCGTTGTCTATGAATTATTTAAACCAAAACGCCTAATTTGAATTATTAACATGCAGTTGTCTTACAACAACCGAATTTTGTTTTCTAAAAAATAACTCTGACTCCTAACATATACCTCTATCCAGATTAAGTGAACTGAATATAAAAAGGAAGAGCAAGATATGTCGAATTCCTCATTGTTGGATAAAATCCTGATTTTCTTCTCGTCTTCAGCCACGTTTCTTTATTCAACACATTTCCCTCAAACATGTCCGACTTCTTCTTCTTCTTCTCCATTCATTGGATCGAAGTGGGGGCAGGTAGAGTCACGTGACAACCCACACAACTACTCGCGCGATTTAACCTGGTTTTAAGCGGGGTATCCTGAAAACAAGTCTTCTTTTTAAGATACATTGCAAACGAAGGCATTTCCTTAGCGATTAAAGACGCGATCTTAAAAAAAATCCATAAACTGTAAACTTGTAATTAGTCAGTAATGTTGATAAATCCAGAACAAAGAAGACATGGCTGTCGTTGCCGCGCCGTGATTGGATGGAGTCTGTCACGTGCCTCGCAAACCATCGCGCCATGGCAAAACATTAAACCTGGTTATTTTTGAGATTATCTTCTTGGATAATATAATCCGATTCCATTCGATTCCTTTCCAAATGCTCTGAATATTAGAATTCCGTTTAGAAAAAACCCTGGCAAAAAAAGTTTATTAGGAGCACGAGAAATCCATGTAATCAATAGCCTTCATCTCCTCTGAATGTAATCCTCTCTGCGCATGTGCAGATCGACTCCCTTCCACCCGAAACCCCAAAGCTGGCGTTTTGAGCTAAAATTGGAAACTTGTTCTGTGACTTATTTATTTTGACTCATTATAGCTACATTGAAACTGGAAATAAGTTTTAGTAATAAGTAAGGCAAGCAAGTACTTATAATAAGCAAGATATCTGCTGGGTACATTATCCAAGTTAAAGAAACATCACTTTTTTTACACCAGGAAATATTTTTGGAAAGACACAGTTACCCTTTTAACTGATTTTTAAAACTATACCATATATAGAGAGAGAAATGTGAATTCTACATACCGTGGTTCTCAAATATTATAGTTGGCAAAATATCACTTATGGAGGTTTACTTTTAAAATAATACATTTAAATATTACCAGATAGTTATTTGACTATGTTGTCCTACATCAAACAACATCTGTGAGAACAGCATGACAAATGGGGAAGCACAAGCCTGGCCTGTCACTCATGTCCCACACAAATGAGCAGACAACACTAACCCAGTCTGACTCAGTGTCACAAGGCTTGGCCAGCAGGGATGTTCTTGCCTCTGCGCTGAAGGAAAGCACACACTTTTACAGTGTAATGCTTAGTGATTGGTTTTAGGTGAGGGGTGTTATATCCATTTGCATCTTTTGCAATTTTGCAACAAAAAAAAAGCCTAGATTTTATCCTAGTTAACTTCTGTACTTATATTTTCATTGCAATGTTTATTTGTATTTTTTTTTTAACCCTGTAAAGCCTAACGTGTGTGTGTGTGTGTGTGTGTGTACAGGTTTATATATCCTGGTGGGGACTTAAACCTGAATACACACAGACTCATGGGGTCTCGTGTCTCGGTGGGGACCTAAATTGAGGTCCCCATGGGTACAAAAGCTTATAAATCATACAGAATGAGGTTTTTTTTGAGAAAGTAAAAATGCAGAAAGTCTCCTGTGAGGGGTGGGTTTAGGTATAGGGCGATAGAAAATATGGTTATGGAGAGTCCCTACAAGGATAGCTGACCAGACTGTGTGTGTGTGTGGAACAGTTTATAGAACCTTTAAAGAAAATGTCAAATAAAAAAGTAAAAAAATAGTTTGCTTTTTCTTTAAATATCATAGGCCTATTTGATACATCAGGCTTTTATGGCTCATATAGTCTGATATAGTGAGAATATGGAGCTCATACTTGAGGAAGAAAAAAAAAAACACCTAAATTCAGAGGCCCAAATTGAGGAAAAATATGCAATATAATGCAGATGTTATTTATACAGCCAAAAGGCGAGATTAAATTCTGGTAGCTTGTATTGTAAATCAATTAAATTCTTAAAATAATAAAACCGACTAAGATAAGGTGCATATAAATGTCAGTTGTCACTATGTGCCAATAATATGTGTTAGTAAGTTTATTTTTAGATGCTTAGATTTATGATAAAAGCTCTGTAGTTTTTAGTGTGGGAAGTTATTGTGCAATATGATTTAAAGATGAACAAATAATCGTTCCTCAAAAGTCAGATGTTTCATATTTTATACTTACAGTTTAACACGATTTTTCTGAAAACTGAAAATTTAAGGTGCTTCAGACCAGTATATGGTCATCTTGAAATATTTATATAAATATTATTTCTACATTTACTTTATAAAGATTTCACCGAAAAATGACATGTACCACAAGGTGGACATTTTTTTTAGCATTATACTAAAAGGCCTTTTACTTACTAAGAAGTAAGAAGTATCAATCAGAGGGCAGAAGGCATGTAGTAGATTTTGTACAGCAAGAGGTCTTAGAAATTAATGCATCAAATATGGGGGATACATATCGGGTTAAATGTAACCTTTGAAAATACATATAATCTATTGATCCTTTCCATTCAATAATGATTTAAGCAGCAGAGTTACGTTATTGTCAGACAAAGCCTTCTAGATCATAAAAAAAAAAAAAAAAACATATTCTCCAAATAACATGTTTACCCTAGAATCAGTTTCAGTCCATCCTTTTACCGAGGCATGTCTGACACGACTGCACTGACTGCAAGAAGCCCATTCTTTGAGGTCTATAACAGACTTTTCTGTGAGGTCACTAGCTATAATTGTGGAGCTATTAACAGTGATTCTCACAGCCATATGCACTTCTATTCTGAACGCATACACAATGAATCCCAATAGCTCTACTCGGCACAGGAGTGAAGTGTTGCTATGCAGAACCATTGTTGCATTATATCACATTTACCTCTGCAATGATGTGTGGAAATAAAGCTGAAGCAAACCCATTAAGCACAGGAGCATTTGATATATTTATTGCACTAATGCTCTTGTGATACATTTTAAGCACTTTGGTTCACATAAATGGCCTCTTGAGTATAATTCTCTTAAATGTCATGATAAGAGATTGTTATACCTGAATAGTTTTAGTCCATTTATTTTTGCTTTCTCAGATGTGTTATATGAGACATTAGAGTGGTATATGAGACATTATTATGATTACCCCCATTTCAATGTGTGTCAGTGGCATATGTATTTCAATATGCCTTCAGATATTTTGCTGTAACTCTGAAAGGGAAGCACAGCAACAATCCAAGCTATAGCACACACAATGCACCTACACTGAGCCAACCATGAAGTTAACAGTTATCAGATTCCATCAGGCAGTATACAATCACTTTTGCATTAGGCAGAAGCTACAGTGGTGGAGGCAGATGAGATTTCTCACATTTCTCACCAGCATTGTTATATATCTAACTTAAGTGAAGCTTTTTGACTCGTCACGCGAGCTTCTGACTGCATCAAAATAGTGAGAGGTGATTCATTTCTTTACTAAGAACAGTTCTTAATTGTGCCATGCCATCTATCAGGATGATGAACAAACAAAACTGAAAAAAAAACAAACAAAAAAAAAACTTCAGGATATGATATGGACAACACTAATACTTTGGATAACACTAATACTTGTAGCGATTCTAGAATAGAATCTGGAAGTGAGATTGTAGAATAGAATCTTCGCCACATTTTATTTGTGATGTCAGAGCGTCTTTAAGTGTTTAAATCAAAGTCAGAGTATAAATACTTTATAAAAGTAATAATACTTTTAGTATTGGAATAGGCCCTGTATAATACTTTTGCATAATTTGTCACATCCGGGAGATTTTATTTTGTGTACAACAGTGACATCTAGTGTTTATGATGGGAATCATAAGAAACCTCAAAATTCAGCCTTGTGTGTAAATGTGTAGACTAGAATAGAATCTTTTCCACATTTTATTTACTTTTAGTTTTTTTCATCGAAGTCACAATATACTTTTGTTTAAACAAAATACAAAATAGGACATAATAGTGGTGGTACAAAATAATATCAATGGAATATAACTTTTGAAGGACATAAATAAGACTTTAATATGCTATGACCAGTGTTGGGAAGGTTACTTTGGAAATGTAAAAGGTTACAGATTACAAGTTACCCTATTTAAAATGTAATAAGTAGTGTAATTAGTTAAATTACTCCATTAAACTAATGTAACTGATTACATTTGATTACTTTTCTAAATTTTTAACGAATGTTTCCGACTGTTAATCATCTTAAAGCAGGCAGGGTTAACCTTACAGTATAGAGCTCAACACTTTACTGTCAGACTTTCATTAAGATTATAATAATTGAATTTTGAAGCACAGCCACTACAAAATCAGACTTTAGCACCTCTCTTTACTTTGAGATCGTTCTGATCGAAATACAGATTTAAAATCATAATAAGATATAGCTGAATAGCTATGATACTGTTTTTGAAATCAAATCCTTGCATAGACAGGAAACACTGGCATCTAACAATGCCTTGGAAAACAGTTCATCTTAAAAAACATAAAGCATATACATCAAGCTAAATAGGAAATAAAACAATTCTCGAATAAGCACGTGTCCTAAACTCCTGAAACATTGGTGTCTAGAGCAGTCAATGCAAACTGGGAAAGAAATCAATCACATCTGTATGTGTGTGAAAATACATTTTTTGTAATCATTAACATTTTCATAAGTAACTGTAATTTAATTACGCATTTTTTCTCAGTAACTGTAACAGATTACAGTTACATTTATGTTGTAATTACCTTATTCAATTACATGTAACTAGTTACTCCCCAACACTGGCTATGGCCTTGGATTTTGTGAACTTTGGATGAAGTTAGAGTTTTGTAGAATTTAGACTACTTTGTTTTCCTACTTTCAGGTTTCTTAAAGTGTCGGTGTGTATCCTGGGCCCTGGGAAAAGTAAAAACATCCCTTTTTTAGGATACTGTATTTTAAAGTTAACTTTGTAAAATCCAAACATGCTTTACAGATCTTTATTGGAAAATGTTTAAACAGTATTTTTCATACTTGTTCAATGAACCATAAACAATTATTGCACATGCACCTGTGGAACAGGAGCAGGAACCTTTAAACACTAAATCTCCTCCCGGATGTGGCAATCATGCAAAAGTATTATATAGGCCTATTATAATACAAAAAAAAATTCTATATAATTAAGGTCACAGTTATAGTAACAGCAAAGAGACCCTATACTGACTCTGAAAACCACCAGAAGAAAGATGCCCAGGGTTCCTGATCAGGGACGTACAGAGAGTTCCTCAGGGGCAGGGGCTCAAATGTAAAATAGGGCTAATGTAAAAAAAAAGAAAAGAAAATAGGTGAAAAGTTTGGATACATTATTTTATATTTTTGCAAGAAGTCACTTATGGTCATCAAGCCTGCATTTATTCGATCAAAATTGTAATATACTTTTCAAAATACATTTTATGCCATGCTGATTTAATTATCAATGTTGGAAACCTATGATTCTTTTTTCAGGATTCTTTGACGTATTTAAAATATAGCATTTATTTAAAATAGAGCTTTTTGTAACAATATACACTATCGTTCAAAAGCTTGAGGTCAGTATTTTTTTTTTAAGAAATTAGTTTTTGTCCAGCAAGGATTTGTTAGATTGATAGAAACAGTGATAGTAAAGATGGATATTGTTAGAAAACATCTCTATTTTGAATAAATGCTGTTCTTTTGAACTTTTTATTCATCAGTGAACCCCAAAAAGTATCACGGGTTCCAAAAATAAATAAATAAACACAAATTTAAATAATAAAAAATAAGCACCACAACTGTTTCAACATAATATATCAGCATATTAAAATGATTTCTGAAGGATCATGCACTGAAGACTGGAGTAATGATACTGAAAATTCAGCTTTGCATCACAGGAATAAATGATATTTTAAAGTACATGAAAATAGAAAAGCATTCTTTTCAATTTTTTCTGTATTTTTGATCAAATAAATGCAGGCTTGATGAGCATAAGACACTTTCATAATGCTGCATAATTATCAAAAATGGTAATATAATAAAGTCCTTTGTCTTGGACTTTGGACTGTCTTTGTCTTTGGATAATGGACTTTGTAAAGTCCATGTCACCATTTCGCCAGCCTACACTTCACATAATAGGTCTGTAGGTGGCACTTGGGCTTCATTAACTACGAGAAGTGGGACAAAACAGAAAAAATTAAACCTTGTACACAGACAAATGAAACTACATTGATGTATCTTATATGTACTAAGCTACTGAGCTATGCTTTGATACAACCTCCCAACTTTTCTCTTTTTTAACAAAATGTGCTTTTTTACCTTGGACTGTGTGATATAATTTCAACTTTATCTTTAACAGCATTCAAGATGTTTTTAACATTTCAAAACACATTCTCGTGTTAGCAGACAGATTACACTTTCACATGTGACCAACAATTCCACAACAAATATAAAATATCATAATGAAATATTATCAAAATATTCAACTGACGGAGAAGATGACAGAACTGACGGAGTTGACACATCTGACGGAGGTGACGAAAACCTGAATTTGTAATCATTTTAACTATCAAATACATTGAATCAGTCAATTACTGATTACTGCATTACACAACAAACAGTGAGTATGTTATTGTTTATAAAGCTTTTATTCAAGAGTCAGTATTTTGTATTTTTATTGGAACACAAAATCTTATGGTGGTGACAAATATGGCATTTCTTTCACAAAACGAATGGAGTTCATGTAGTAGCCATTTTGTTTTGTTTTCTGTTGATGCTAGATGCTAATAGAACCGCCTAAAATTAAGAATAAAATGATCTAAATATTTCAAATAATTTCCTCAGAAATTGGAAGATAGTGTTGACATATCATGGTTGTGACAGAGGAAATATTAACATTAGGATTTAAAATGTTCTAAAACTATAAAACTTACCAGAGCCTGTCTGACACTGTAGAGGGGAATATGGGAAGGGGATCCTTTAGAGTGACAGCTGCCCTTGATATTCCCAGATTTTATTACATTTTAATAAATGTCTGACGGTGTTGGCAAAAAGTGGGGACACAACTGAAACCTTATGAAACACACGTGTCCCTGAAAAACAACCTTGCTTTGATATGAGATATTATTAAGTGTTGCCTTTGATAAAACAAGCTCTTTTTCATCATTAAAATTTTTTTTTTATCCATTTTATAGCATATGAATGATTGACCCCTTCTCTGTGGACACACTGTTTTAGATGTAGTGAGAGGACATTAAGAAACACAGATTTGGTATAATAATGAGAAAATTAAACTGAAGGTGATAATTGTGTTAAATACATTCTATTATTAATCCCTAGTGACATTTAAAATTGAAAATATTTTTATTTTTAAACCTAATAGCAGTTACCCTTGCTGGACCTGTTCCCCAAAAAGTATCACGGGTTCCAAAAATAAATAAATAAACACAAATTTAAATAATAAAAAATAAGCACCACAACTGTTTCAACATAATATATCAGCATATTAAAATGATTTCTGAAGGATCATGCACTGAAGACTGGAGTAATGATACTGAAAATTCAGCTTTGCATCACAGGAATAAATGATATTTTAAAGTACATGAAAATAGAAAAGCATTCTTTTCAATTTTTTCTGTATTTTTGATCAAATAAATGCAGGCTTGATGAGCATAAGACACTTTCATAATGCTGCATAATTATCAAAAATGGTAATATAATAAAGTCCTTTGTCTTGGACTTTGGACTGTCTTTGTCTTTGGATAATGGACTTTGTAAAGTCCATGTCACCATTTCGCCAGCCTACACTTCACATAATAGGTCTGTAGGTGGCACTTGGGCTTCATTAACTACGAGAAGTGGGACAAAACAGAAAAAATTAAACCTTGTACACAGACAAATGAAACTACATTGATGTATCTTATATGTACTAAGCTACTGAGCTATGCTTTGATTCAACCTCCCAACTTTTCTGTTCAAAATGTGCTTTTTCAACTTTATCTTTAACAGCAATCAAGATGTGTTTAACATTTCAAAACACATTCTCGTGTTAGCAGACAGATTACACTTTCACATGTGACCAACAATTCCTCAACAAATATAAAATATCATAATGAAATATTATCAAAATATTCAATCTGACGGTGTTGACGAAAACCTGAATTTCTAGTCATTTTAACTATCAAATACATTGAATCAATCAATTACTGCATTAAAACAAACACAACAAACAGTGAGTATGTTATT
Organism: Sinocyclocheilus anshuiensis; assembly: GCF_001515605.1. Lineage (NCBI taxonomy): Eukaryota > Metazoa > Chordata > Actinopteri > Cypriniformes > Cyprinidae > Sinocyclocheilus > Sinocyclocheilus anshuiensis. Next base: position 391,837 of record NW_015536525.1, read on the forward strand.
GTTTATAAAGCTTTTATTCAAGAGTCAGTATTTTTATGTATCATTGGAACACAAAATCTTATGGTGGTGACAAATATGGCATTTCTTTCACAAAACGAATGGAGTTCATGTAGTAGCCATTTTGTTTTGTTTTCTGTTGATGCTAGATGCTAATAGAACCGCCTAAAATTAAGAATAAAATGATCTAAATATTTCAAATAATTTCCTCAGAAATTGGAAGATAGTGTTGACATATCATGGTTGTGACAGAGGAAATATTAACATTAGGATTTAAAATGTTCTAAAACTATAAAACTTACCAGAGCCTGTCTGACACTGTAGAGGGGAATATGGGAAGGGGATCCTTTAGAGTGACAGCTGCCCTTGATATTCCCAGATTTTATTACATTTTAATAAATGTCTGACGGTGTTGGCAAAAAGTGGGGACACAACTGAAACCTTATGAAACACACGTGTCCCTGAAAAACAACCTTGCTTTGATATGAGATATTATTAAGTGTTGCCTTTGATAAAACAAGCTCTTTTTCATCATTAAAATTTTTTTTTTATCCATTTTATAGCATATGAATGATTGACCCCTTCTCTGTGGACACACTGTTTTAGATGCCGTGAGAAGACTATAAGTGTCATAGATTTGATATAATAATGATCAAATTAAATTGAAGGGGATAATCGTGTTAAATACATTCTGTTATTAATCCCTCATAACATTTACAATTGAAAATATTTTTATTTTTAAACCAACTATGAAAACCAATGTTTTGTCCCATGTCTCAAGAATCACTGCTATGATAGTTTCATGAAATAGTAAACGTGTGTATCATATAGTGAATTGATTACCGATTATGCCATTGATGAATTATGCAATATTCTAAAATATATAATATAGCCTAATATATGGATTTTTAAATAAATCGACTCACTAGCTTTGATTATTGATGAAAAAAAGTTTAAAATATTGTTTGGTTTATTTATTTTTTCTTACGTCAACCCACTCACTGAAAGAACCGTACTGTATATGGCTTGAGAGCCTAGGTTCCGAACAGACTGTGGAATATCAGTCAGTAAAGCAAAACGCACGCGACCCATAGATTGACAGAAATGTAAAAATAAACTGGAATTTTCCGACTTTTGAGTGAAGTGAAGTGACATGTGGCCAAGTATGGTGACCCATACTTGGAATTAGTGCTCTGCATTTATCCCATCCAAAGTGCACACACACAGCAATGAACACACACACACCGTGAACACACACCCAGAGCAGTGGGCAGCCATTTTTTTGCTGCGGCACCCGGGGAGCAGTTGGGGGTTCGGTGCCTTGCTCAAGGGCACCTCAGTCGTGGTATTGAAGGTGGGAGAGAGCACTGTACATTCACTCCCCCCACCTACAATCCCTGCCAGTACGAGACTCGAACCCACAACCTTTGGGTCACGAGTCCAATTCTCTAACCATTAGGCCACGACTTCCCTTTTGAGCGATTAGTTACTGTTTTGTACACATTGTCATGTTACTTATAATTCACATGCATTTTGTTTTATTGACCACAATGTCATTGTTATTTGTCTGTGAGGGGCACTTTTGAATAATTTTGAAAAAGGGCAGGGGCTTGAGGTTGTTATGCGGTGATGCTCTAAGAAATTATTGCGGGGCAAATTAATTGTATTTTAATAATAAAAGTAACCTAATAATAAGAATGTAACAGGCCTAAATTAATTGGAAATGCCAAATTCTCTTAATATTGCCAATATTTGATGCTTTTGACAATATCTCTAGCTATAGTCGACACATGGTATGATTTAACCCAAGGTTATCGCGGGGGCCCCCCGCTGTGCGTGCCAGTCCACTATGCCACTGGCCACGGCCCTCTGTGCGATCGCGGGGGACCCTCCGGCGTTCTAAGGATGGCCCTGTGATGAACTTCCGTGAGGACGCAGCATAACCCGATTGGAGTGACAGATCAGTCATCTGTCCCGAGCGTCTTTCACACTGGCCTCTAGCCATCAGACAGTCATTACCTGACCTGGTCACGATCAAATATGTTAGCTTTCCTTGGCAGCATAAAGCAAATGTATGCTTTTATTTTTAAATTTAACTGTTTGAAAACGAAAGTGCATGAGGCCAGTTGAAAGATTTCTTATCCTGTGGCTCCCTCTAGTGGACTGCAATTGTCCTTTAGAGGGAGCATTTTTGCTCAGCCAATGCAAGACTATGGGATATTTTTGATAATTATTTATACCAGAACTGTAAGTCCGATCAGTTAGAAAAGATATAGCAACAAACTAGAGGTGAGCGGTCTCTGCCGAGTTTGGTGCTTGTAGCATTAAAGCCCTAGGAGGAGATAGAGTTGAAAATTCTGTGTGTCAGAAGAATAAGAAGTTTAAATAGTATAACATGCTGGCTTTCTCAAGTAACTAATAACTTCACTAAACCGAATACAATGTTTATATTTCTTTGTTTCAGATGATGAAAGAGATGGGAACTCCTTGTGGACTGAAAGTCAGGCTAGGGAATTTAAAAACAGGCACTCTTAAATGTGCATTGAAAAATGCCAGCTGATAAAGCCTGGACCATATTCATATAACATCTAAGGATAAATGTAGCTCTTAACTAGCTGAGTTCAACAGTAGAAAATCAGTCCAGTCTCCCCAGCTGTAAATGTCACTGCTTATAATAAATTGACATGTTGATATCACACAAGCAGTCTTTCAGAATGCTCTCAGTTACATGTAGATGCAAACTCTATGCATTAGTGAGTGTGGTGGTGCTTATGGGGTGTCACTCTGAGACAGGTGAGTATGAGGCTGGGTGAGGAAAATCAGTATACTATTACTCACTACAAAAAACAAGACTACACCACTGCCTCTAACCCACATGACTGCAACAAAACCACTTCACATTGACTTTCCTAACACATAACCCACAAACCATTCCACCTCAAACCACATGTGCTGCAAGATTCAGGTACGACAAACAGTTTGAACAATAACAACAATAATAATAATATAAAAATATAGAAATATATTTCACAAAATTACTGTAAATACAAGAGTTTATATAACTGATCTTTAATGAAATTTTGATAGAAACACTATATAATGGCATCTTATTGAGAAGCTGTTCAAATGTGCTCACAAGAGGGCGCCAGTGTCTGTGCATTAGGAATCAGGATGACACTGCAGGTTTGGCGCCGTGCATTTGTTTGATTTCTTTTGATTGGTTGCGTGAATCGTAAGAAGTTGCCATGTGAGCGAGGAAAAAGCAGGTTTGGAATACACAGAACACAATGCATGTAGCGTTTTTAGGTCATGTATAAAATACCATTTTGTATGATGATATTCTCTGACAACACTATTAAGATTAAGTCGTATAAAAATGAATAGCCTACATAAGAAACGTTTATAAGAAACGATTTACTGACAGAAACTCTGTTCTTTATTCGGTCAGGATGGAGTGAAATCTATTTCTTAGTCTCTTGGGGGAGCTCTTTATCAGCCAACCCAGCCACCCACCTAAATAACGATTACTGCAGTGGGGATTTTCCAGACTAAACAAGCTCATCTAGATGAGTGCCGCATTTGACCACATTTCTGTTGATAATGTAACCATAAAGCTACAGTACACCCCTCCAATTCCCCCTTGGGGATTATCAGTTTATTAATCCGAAGCAAACTGACACAATCACATCCTGGTCTGCTCCTGAAACAATGTCATATTAACTCCTGTTTTATATACATTTATAATAGGGCTGTGACTATCTATCTATCTATCTATCTATCTATCTATCTGTCTGTCTGTCTATCTATCTGTCTGTCTGTCTATCTATTTATCTGTCCATCCGTCTATCTATCTATCAATCTATCTGTCTATCTGTCCATCCGTCTATCTGTCTATCTATCTATCTATCTATCTATCTATCGTTCTATCTATCGTTCTATCTATCTATCTATCTGTTTGTCTATCTATTTATCTGTCCATCCATCTATCTATCCGTTTGTCTATCTATCTATCTGTCCATCCGTTTATCTATCTATCTATCTATCTATCTATCTATCTATCTATCTATCTATCTATCTATCTCTGTCTGTCTATCTATTTATCTGTCCATCCGTCTATCTATCTATCTATTATTTTGGATGCGATTAATCATGGTTAATTATTTGACAGCTTTATAATTATATTCAACAGGAAAAGCTGATTTGTATTATAACAATTTCATAGTCTTACATATTGTTTTGTCTATAGAGCATAATAGGTTTTGGTGAAAATATACAGCATGAAACAACATAACAACATGTAAACAACACGATAAATCTCATTGAGACAGGTAGTGCATACATATTTAATATTTAAAAATATTATTTAAATGTAGCATTTATATGCTCAGTTCAGCCACCCAGAAGTTATTTTTGTTTGATTGCTTTATTTTGGTTGTTTGTGTTTTGTAATGTAGGTTAGAGTATGTAAGTTCTCTATTGTGTTGGCATTAGTCAGGACTTTAAAAGCCCAACCCAGTGGTTTGCTTAGTTTCATTATCACAGGAAATTTTTGGAAATTAACAATTTGTTTTGTTTGTGATGACTCATTGAAGCAGTTTCTTTCAGATCCATGTGCAAACCTGTTTTCATCAAGCATGGTAAAAATGATAAGAATTTCCCCAAGTTTCCCTGTCATGTCGTCCACAATATCACTTCATAATTTTTATAATATGAACTGATTGAGTGGCTATAAAACTGAATAATCATTGATCAGATTCAAAATAAGAATCTCAGAGTTGAAAGATCATATATTTGCAAGGGCGCGGCTAGTTTGCATTTGATCCATCTCTCCATTCCTTCCCTCCCCCACAATCACAGAGTCACATGACTGTGAGCTTGGCTTTGGCTTGGCATCACCAACAAACTGGAAAAGAAAAGAAAAGAAAGCGAAAGAGTGCCGGCTGGGACTTTCCAGGGTGTTGTTATTACGCTTGGCATGTGATGTTCAGCCACTGGTGGCGTGATTGTACAATCAAACCAAAAGAGGAGTGCGGGAAAACTCTTAAATGCTTTGTCAGGACCCAAGGAGACAAGGAAAATGGATGATTCAAACACACACTCTTGCGTGACACACTAATGCTTGGTTGTCTTAAAGGGATAGTTTACCCCAAAATGAAAATTCATCATTTATAAAATTCATCATCATTCATCATTTACTCACCCTCAAGTTATTCCAAACCTCTAGAGTTTCTTTCTTTTGTTGAACAAAAAAAGAATAACAGTTGCCGGTAGCCATTGACTTCCATAGTATGGGAAAAAAATACTATGGAAGTCAATGGCTACCGGCAACTGTTTTTGGTCTTTTACATTCAGCAGAAGAAAGAAACTCATACAGGTTTGGAACAACCTGAGAGTAAGTAAATGATGACAGAAATGTTCTTTTTGGGTGAACTATCCCTTTAACTTAGAGTGAGCTATTGTCTCGTTTGTTTCGCTTTTGTCTGCTGTTTCGTTTTTGTCTATAGCATGTGTGGGTAAAACTAAAAAGTACCTAAAAAATTTGTCAGGCATTTCATAATATCCCATCACTTGAGAAAATGGCTGAAATTTCAGTCAGTTACAATATATATTTTTTTAACTGACAGCCAAAGTATAGAACAGTAAAGTCAGTAGCTTTAAGTTTTATTCTATTTTTAAAAAGTTATGTTGCTCAACTTCCATTTAGCATTAAATCTAAATGTTCAGTCTCATTCAAAAGAGTTAAAAAAAATAATGCTTTTGTGTCACAACAAAGGGATAGATCATTTAAAATTGTAAATAAAGTGCTACAATGTGCATTAAAAGGCCCTAAAGATATATAATCTCCATTTATTTCGGCAGCAGATATTATTTATTGTGCAATGTAATGGCAGTCATTTTGAGGCAGTACCTTGTAATGGAGGTCAAAATATCACTGTACCATTTCTTGGCAGCAGAATGTTTTCCGATAGGGGGTGATAAAACACAACATCGCAATCGTGGATGCACCATGAGACAGACATAACGAGGCAGCAAGCTAAACAGAACAAGAACAACCGGGACTTTCCAAAAAGACAATGTCTCAACCCAAAGATGAGCTATAGAAGCATTCTGAATATTTAGGGGAAATTATTAAGTTGATGTATCATGACAACAAATATAAAATGGTGGTATGGTTTTAAAATCACTTTTAAACGAGCATTGAAAAACTACACAAATTTTTTGTCATCCTGAGGATGTTGAAGGAAAGAATACGTGCATATGCAAACTCTCAGTCTCTTTGCTGAAGAGAATAGGTTTCATATGTGATGAGATCCTTTCACTATCACCTGAGCTTGGTGATTTCTTTTGATTTCAGGTCACAAAATGGCCGGCGATCACAAAATGGTGCCGATAATCTGGACTGGCAACCTGGGCATTTCATGGAAGTCATGTGATTTCACAAAACCAATTGTGCACCCTCACTGGCATGTACAATTCTGCCAGCACTTAACTCATTCATGGCCAGTCGCTTTGTTTTTTTGTTTGAGACACACACACACACACAAACCCAACCTTTCAATAATTTTATAGTATTCCTGTAAGTCAGAATTTTGTCTTTATCTTTCTGCCTTCCTGGTGTGTATCGCAATAGATTTTTGATTTGTGAAATGATGGTATCCTTCATTTGGCTTGGTTTTTATGCAATAAGGTAATATAGATTCCTCTTAAACTATAACATTTCACAGTTTGTTACTGAATTCTACTCAAACACTATATTGGACCTGCTAACTCACTGCAATTTTAATCTAAACCACTATTCATCACCAACATGCTTTCATGTTATAAGAACACAGATACATAGATCTTTATGAAGGTATACATTTTACAGCCATTTTGAGGCAGGTCAACAGAGCTGTCAGCGTTATAAAGTGGAGACCAGATCTCGTCATATCTGTCCCGCTGGCAATAGGGGGTGATAAAACAACATCGCAACCATGGACGTACCAGGCAGCAAAACAGATCTACAATACCAAAACAAGAACAACAGGTACTTTCCGACAAGACAATATCAAAAAATCTAAGGTGAGGCTATAAATACAGCAGCACTCTGAATATTAGGGGAAATTATTCCAATGTACCTCGACAACAGACTAGTAAGAAGTGAAAGAGAATATTAAATGGTGCTATTGTTTTAAAATGACTCTGGCAAGTAAAAAAGAAACAGGCACAGGAAAACTACAAAACTTGTTGTCATCCTCAGGATGTGAAATAAAATACACACTCTTACTCTCCCTGCTAAAGAGAATAGGTTTTGTATGCGATGAGATCCTCTCACTGTCACCTGAGATTGGCAGTTTTTTGTTTTTTCATTTCAGGTCACAAAATGGCCGAAAATCACAAAATGGTGCCCGTAATCTGGACGGGCAACCTGAGCATTTCATGAAAGTCACATGATTTTTCACGAAACCAATTGTGCACCTTCACTGGCATGTAAAATTCTGTAAACACTTAACTCATTCATGGCCGGTCACTTTGTTTTTTGATTGCGACACACACACACACACACACACACACACACACACACACAACTATCCATTTGTTGAAGGGTGTATGTATTATAACATCGGTGCCTACCCAACCTACACAGACACAATGCCATTAAATATCAATTATCAAGATATCAATAAAATATGAATTCAGTAAAATTAGAAACAAAAAAAAAGTGTTTCTAAAGTTTGTTTAGAATATAGTAAGCAGCTTTAAGAAAAAAAAAAGTTGCTGGATTTGCTTAAGTTGCTTAGTTTGTGACCTTCATGACGTGTAATAGAGTTCAATATAGTTCTATATGGGTAAATAGTGAAAATATGATTATGAAAGTAGATTGTTATTTTGGATGTACAAATATGCCTTTAATTTAAATTGATGTCTTTGCATAATTAGTGCTACTTTCTACAGTTGCTTATACTTTGTTCAAATCCCTAACCCTAGTAATCACCAGACCTCCCCACACACAACTATCCGTAATTTTATAGTATCCTGTGAGTCATAAAATAAGTCTTTATCCTTCTGCCTTCCTGATGTGTATAGTTATGTGTATAGAAATGTTGGTATCTTTCATTTGGCTTGATTTTTATGCAATTAGGTAATATAGATTCATTTTAAACTATAACATTTCACAGTTTGTTAGGTACTGAAATCTACTCAAACAATATATTGGCCCTGCTAACTCAATGTAATTTTATTCTGAACAACTGTTTATCACCAGCATGCTTTCATGTTATAGGAAAACAGATACATAGCTCTATAGACCAGGAAGGCATGTGCAATTATGAAAAAGGGTGGCAGCCGTTTTAAGGCATGTTGTCAGTGCTGTCGTATAAAATGGAGAGTGTCATATCTGTCCCGCTGGCATTAGGGGTGGAGCATCACCAAATGAGCCAGGTACAGCCAGGCACCAGGCCAAACACACAAATGTGTAACCAGGTGAAACAACAATAGGTACTTTCCAGCTAAACAGGGTTTGCTTGTTTGATAGTTGATGTTGTGATATAGCCACACAGCCCCCCAAAAAAATCTAATGTGTGAGTGTCAAAGCTACCACACAGCTTGTGTAAAACATTTTTGTTTTTTTGTTGCAAAATCTAACATTTAGTTCTCACCTGCATATTGACATATAACAGCATGCATATATGTGTTGCTCAACATAATGAAAGCAATTACATTTTAATTTTATGGAGTACTGTTAGCTGATAATGTGATAACAGAAAATGTGGTCAGACTGATTTTTTTTTTTTTTCAGATAGAGCAGGAAGAGCTTAATTTGGGTTGCTGTTCTGTAGAATTCCTATCAGTTCAAATGTATGCACTAAACATTCTTAAAAGACATTATTATTTTTTTATTTAATATGACTATATAAAGTTGTTGTGATAACTTTAAATGACATTTGCATCGATTGACTGTACTTGTGTGTGTGTGTTTTGCATCAGCACAAATTCAAATCAGGGTAACTATCACGGTAACAAAAAGACGCTGCCAGGCAGAGCGCCAGTAAACAGAACTGGCAGCTTGGGCATTTCAAGAAAGTCACGTGTTTCACAAACCAGTTGTGCACTATTTCTGACCTTGATTCTGTAAGCACTCATTTTATACTAACTCTGAATTATTCCTTTTTAACAACTTCAAAACAAGTGACTATATCACCAGATTGGGTCATATTTTCTTGTTTTACACCATATCATTTAAAATTAATTAAAATGAGCAGATATCATCTTTCAGTACAGCTGAACAGAATTGTCATCCATGATAAGGTAATGATGACACTAAAATCTGAAATTAAACAAACACTTAAAATGGAAGTTCATTAATTAAATGAGTCACAAGCCTTAGCAAGATCCCAATATTTATTTACATTTAAATATCCAACCTTGAACAAATCCGTACATTTATCAAAATTGTTTCCTGAAAACATTTTGACTGATGATTATCAAAGTCTGATCATATTTTTTGAAGTGAATCAAGCTGGAAAAGGTTACAAAACCATCTCTAAAGAGTTTGGACTCCACAAATCCGCAGTCAGACAGATTGTGTAGAAACGGAGGAAATTCAAGACCACTGTTACCCTCCCCAAGTGGTGGTAGTATCATGGTTTGGGCCTGTTTTGCTGCATCTGGGACGATTTACCATCATTGATGGAACAATGAATTTTGAATTATACACTCTAAAAAATGCTGGGTTAAATGCAACTCAGTGCTGGGTAAAATATGGACAAACCCAGCAATTGGGTTGTTTTGACCCAGCGGTTGGGTTAAATGTTTGACAACGTTTAACCCATGACAACAAAAGACAACGACCCCAAGCACACAAGTCGTTCTACCAAAGAATGGTTAAAGAAGAACAAAGTTCATATTTTGGAATGACTGAGTCAGAGTCTGGACCTTGATTCAATTGAAATGTTGTGGAAGGAGCTGAAGCAAGCAGTTCATTGGAGGAAACCCACCAACATCACAGAGTTGAAGTGGTTCTGTACTGAGGAATGGGCTAAAACTCCTACAAGATGATGTGCAGGACTGATCAGCGGTTACAAGAAACTTTACCTGCAGTTACTGCTGCAAAATGGGGGCACACCAGATACTGAAAGCAAAGACTCACATACTTTTGCAACACAGATATGTAACGTTGGATCATTTTTGTCAATAAAAAAATGACAAAGAAAACATTGTTGTCTCATTTCTTTTATTGGGTTCTCTTAGTCAATTTTCAGGACTTCAATTTTACAGTCAAAAATCTGATGATGCTTTGGGTCATATTTATGCATATATATAGAAAATTGTAAAGGGTTCACAAACATTCAAGCAGCACTGTATGTACAGGTCAGTACTCACAGAAATATCATGTGATAATGGTTAACTGACTTAATAGACATCTATTTACAAAGTTTTGGAATGGAATGTTTATTTTTTATAAACATGCATAATATTTTGGTGGAAGCCAAATATTGAATTAGTAGGCCTACTTCTTTTGAATTAGTGTTTACTTCACGACTGTTATACAGTAAGTTCTATATAGCATGAATGTGTGTAGTATTAATGTAAATCAGGCGTACTACATGCGTAATGTTGTCATTATCACGTGACCTACCAGCGTTAGTTGTGTTGCTTCACTGTTATTCATAAATCCTCTCTGGTGGATAGTAAAGTGTCCATTGGATGCGCACTTTTTGCCAGAAATACAACCGGGTACTTTTTGCATACTGTTTCGGACATATTAGTCTTTTCATATGGGCTATTTTTAGGCCTATTATGTCAGGTTTACCTCACTTCTGGGTATTTGTCTCCAAAAATTGATGAAGTGGGTACATACATGTTGGGTTTCCATGTTTTAAGGGGACATTTTATGGGCGTAATGATTTTTATACTGTATAAACTGTATTTTATATCCCCTTACCCTCAATTTACCCCTCACACAAAACTTTCTGCTATGATGTATAAGCTTGTTTCCTCATGGGGACCAATAAAATGTCCCCACAAGGTCAAAATTTACTGGCATTACTATCCTCATGAGGACATTTGGTCCCAATAACTTAGGGAATACCAGGCACACACACACACACACACACACACACACACACAAACAACTAACTTTGTTTTCCTCTCTGTATTTCTCTTCTAGCTTGCTTCATAGTCTAGGCTGCATTAATTGTATATTATGAATATTGTTGGTTTTTTGACAAATTGCTTTTGTTCCTCTTTTGTAAGTTATGCATACATGTATAAATGTAAATCTGACAATGAAAACATTTAATTAAATAATAAAAATATGAGAATGACAAAACCCGGATGAAAATAACAGCAGTTCTTTTGTTTACAGGTAAAGCAGACAACAAGGTAAGGCAACTAAGGTAAATTACTTAAAATAATGTATAAATATGATAAACATGCATAGATCTCTCTTGATTACCAACTGTATTCTTTTTTAAAACTGATCCATGATATATATTCAGTTAATATACACTATATATTTCTTCATTTGAATGTTGAGGACAACAGCAGTAATATAACTATTTCATGTAAAATGTAAAAAAGCTACCATTTGTCTCAATCAAAATGAATACCACCTTGACAGTAGTTAAAAAATAAAATAAAAAGATGTTCTTGTGGCTTCAGGGAGAACATAAAGCCCTCCAAAATTTTACCTTATGCCATCACATTACAATCTGCACAGTCTGTTGCACAAATCAAATGTTAAATATATTATATTAATATAAACTGATAAAAATAAGAGTTTGATATGCTGTACAAATAGCAAACCATTAGTGGGGATTTACTTGATATTCAGATATGTTTTCACATTTGTTTGATAAGTAATACACTGTAAGTGTGAGCTGAGGTAAATATTGGTTCATTGTTATTTTATAAATGGTCTTGCTCTTCTTCATCTGAACCAAACCAACCAGTCAGTTCACCTTAAAAGACAATTACCTTAAAAGACAATTACAATTACCGAAGCTGGTGAGACAATGTATGCTACACTGTAAAAAAATATCGTGATTTTAACGGTAAAAGACTGTAGAAATGCCACAGTAAAAACCAGTTAAATGATTAACAGTAAGTTTCCTTACAATATACGGTTAATAACTGTAATAGATCTAACCTTTGTTTTCGAGAAAGTAGCCTTAGAGTCAACACTCATAGACTGTGTCTGAATTCACACCCTGCACCCTCATTCACTATTCCCTACATTAGTTCATTATATAGTCCACTAGACCAAGTGATTGAAAACAAATGAGTGAATTCAGACACTGATGAACAGCTGCTGTTAACAAGCAGAATCACCGAAGGAAAGAACAAGAAACAAAACTACAACTGACTTCCAGTCACAGCCTTAGATGAAATTAACCAAAATAAAACAGCAGAGGAGGATTACACAACTCCACAAACAGCATTACCAGCTTCACTCATTACTAACCAGACTCACTTTATTTCTGTCATATATCTACAAAAATTATTTGAGAATTAACCGAGGTTTATATTGTATTGAAAATGTTTTGTTTGGCCTCACCATTTTGGCGATCAGTGGTTGCTTTAGTTGGGCTCTTGACCCGTGACTCTTTAATGTTTTTCTGTTGGTTCTGTGTATGTAAAGCACATTTGTTGTGACAAGAACAGCCGAGAGAAATTGTTCTGAAGTGGTTTTGATAACTATTAATGATGATGAAATCATCATCTCTTGATCTGATTCACTGATCTCAGTTAGTGTCTAATTATATGGGTTAATTAATTTATTTTTGTTTATGGTACTAACATGACTCTACAAGATATGTTGACAAACCATTAAGAAATGTAAAAGCAGTTTATGCACAAAACATTTAGAGCTACAGCATTGTTTAGACACACACAGACATCAAGAATCTGCACATGAATCTCAACAATGGTGACTATTATTAATAAAAAACAAATAAATCATGCCGCAATGCATGCTAGGTGCCAGTACAAAACTCCCAGCATGCATTGCAGCATGAAATTTTTTTTTGATTGTCACCAATCTTGAGATCCATAGGCTGACTGTTGATGTCTGTGTGTGTTTAAGTTCTGCCATAGTTCAAAGCTTTTATTTGTGCATATTGTGCTTAGGAATGTTTCACAATGACGGCAGTAGTATCAGTGGTGCAATTCAAGAGTATTAGTTATGTGTTACACACTTAATAAGAGATTAAACATTAGGTGAGATCAATGAATCAGACTAGTTCATGATAATCTTGACATCTCAAACACCAGATCAGTTTTATCTGATCATAGAATCTTTTGGCTTTTCTTGCTATAAAAACTACATTAAATAAACACAGCTAATTTTACGCAACTAAAGAAAAACTAATCTTAAAGTGTCAAGGTTCAAGAGCCCAACTAAAACAAACACCGATCGCCATTATGGTAGCTTCAAATGAACATACAACACCTGAAATGTCAATAAGAGCTTTTGTACACATATGACAAAAATAAAGTCACACTGATTAATAATAAGAAGCTGGTGATGCTGTTTGTGGAACAGTTTAATCCTCCCAAACAAAAGTATTAATCAACATCAACAGTCAGCCTATGGATCTCAAGATTGGTGACAATCAAAAAAAAATGTAATGCTGCAATGCATGCTGGGAGTTTTGTACTGGCACCCAGCATGCATTGCGGCATGATATTTTTTTTTTATTAATAATAGTCACCATTGTTGAGATTCATGTGCAGATTCTTGATGTCTGTGTGTGTCTAAACAGTGCTGTAGTTCTTGTGTAGAGATGCACTGATACCACTTTTTGTTTGTTTATCAGCTTGCACACATCAGCTATATAGGCGTTAATACTGAATGTTCAACATTGCATACATATACTTCGTATACATCCTTAATCTCTAATAACTCTGTTCTGTTGTCAGTGTTTCTTTGTCTGAATATGGCACTTATCACATGCTGTGTGGTATTGGCGTTTGGTATCAGGGAATTTTAACAAGTACGAGTACAGAAGCTCAGTATTGGGCCCTATACCGATACCGGTATCGGTGCATCCCTAGTTTTGGGCATAAAATATTTTTAAGTTTCTTAATAGTTTGTCAACATATCTTGTAGAGTCATGTTAGTACCATAAACAAAAATAAATTAATTAACCCATATAATTAGACACTAACTGAGATCAGTGAATCAGATCAAGAGATGATGATTTCATCATCATTAATAGTTATCAAAACCACTTCAGTACAATTTTTCTCAGCTGTTCTTGTCACAACAAATGTGCTTTACATACACAGAACCAACAGCACAGAAAAACATTAAAGAGTCACGGGTCAAGAGCCCAACTAAAGCAACCACTGATCGCCAAAATGGTGAGGCCAAACAAAACATTTTCAATACAATATAAAACTCGGTTAATTCTCAAATAATTTTTGTAGATATATGACAGAAATAAAGTGAGTCTGGTTAGTAATGAGTGAAGCTGGTAATGCTGTTTGTGGAGTTGTGTAATCCTCCTCTGCTGTTTTATTTTGGTTAATTTCATCTAAGGCTGTGACTGGAAGTCAGTTGTAGTTTTGTTTCTTGTTCTTTCCTTCAGTGATTCTGCTTGTTAACAGCAGCTGTTCATCAGTGTCTGAATTCACTCATTTGTTTTCAATCACTTGGTCTAGTGGACTATATAATGAACTAATGTAGGGAATAGTGAATGAGGGTGCAGGGTGTGAATTCAGACACAGTCTATGAGTGTTGACTCTAAGGCTACTTTCTCGAAAACAAAGGTTAGATCTATTACAGTTATTAACCGTATATTGTAAGGAAACTTACTGTTAATCATTTAACTGGTTTTTACTGTGGCATTTCTAGTCTTTTACCGTTAAAATCACGATAATTTTTTACAGTGTACCTATGCAGTTGAGTTCCAATCAAGGTTATAGGACAAAATATGTCAAAATACTCTGCAAAACTCTTCTTCAGTGCTGAGAAAACAAAATGATAGTGATAACTCAGAAGGCTATGAAAATCATGTTCAATTTGATAAGTTAAATTCTTGGGAAAAATAAAACTTCTTCAATAACTATTCATAAATACACATTCAATATCAGTTGATAAAAACTACTTTATAGTCACAATATCTTGAGTTTGTAATGGCACTTGTATTAGGACAGAATTATTTTTAGTGTCTTCTGACATTAGGAGGAGAACAAAGATAACACTAAGCCCTGTGTAGTGCAGCAAAAACAAAAGCAATTAAACAAGATTTTTTCATAGTGTTTATTGTATCTTCACTCCTGTAAATCAACAATAAAAAGTGATTAATGACAGTTTTCATTTTTTCTCCGCAGCAAAACGGTGATACAGCTCCCCAACATCCTCCTGAGAGACTTTAATCCAGCCAGTCTCTTGCATGTGATACACTGTGAAAGAAAATGTTTTGTTATTTGGACTTGTAGAGGTATGATGGCAATCATTTCAAGATGCAGTTTTTCATTAAAAATGATTTTTAAAAATATATCAACACCCTAATCTTGTAACTTTCTTCATAAAAGTTAATTAAATGATAGCTTTTTTTTTGCACTTACTGTTCACTGTTCCTCCAGAGTAGGCATCTCTATGTGTGGCATGAAATATAGCTCGCTGGGCCAAATCATAGGCTTCTGGCACCGTCAGGTCGTAACGATAACCACTGTCCATCACGCCATAGGCGTAAGAGTTCCCAGACCCCGTGGAGAACATGTTCCCACTCAGTCGCAACCCGTTGTCATCAACATAGTATAACCCAGGACCCTGAAATGATCCGTTTTGACATAGCAGATACATTAATGTAATGCTCAAGTTGTGATAAAGAACACAGTTAAAAGAAAATAATGTGAACAGATTCAGAATGGCTCAAAGTAATTTTTATGTTAATGACACACTGAATTTGTTTATCATGGTAGAAAAACTTGTTTTATGTCATGCAGAATTAAGAACTTGCCTTCTTGTCCCATCCACAGATCATGGTACCCATAGAAAGACCCATGCCTCTATAATTTGCTACCATATTAGCCAGCAGCTTAGAGGCAGCAGATACAGAAATCCTTTCCTTGTTCCTCAGCTTGTAAATCCTGAAAGAAATTTTGGAATCAGTCATAAGTTCATTGAAGTTCAAAAGTTTAATTGTTAATCTATTTTCAAATTATTCTCATACTTTTCAGTGTGTTAAACATCTACAAGAAATAAAGAACGCTTATACCTCATTTGATATTATAAACAGAGGCTTCATGATTCTGAACTTTTTAAATATGACTGCATAATCTCTGTACTATTGCTGAATCGTGATCCTTCACTGAATTCAATTCAATGCCTAACAGTTTAAACAATACAGAATATTAAACACTAACACCTCTCCCCCATTAATCTTGTGCAAAAATGTGTAATATAATCAGTTATTGGGTTTACATAACTTTTTTTTCTGTTAAGTACAATGAACTTTCAGTTGTATTTGAGTAAAAGGAAATTGTTTAGTTTAGTAAATTTGACTGTTAGGTTTTACAGTGCATCAAGGGCGTTGAATTTAGTAGGGACATTTCCCTAACAATATTTAGTGACTACTAAATTGTCCTTAGCAATCATTTTGATCAAACAATTAAATATACTGTATGTATATGTGGTTGTCATTTTGGACACAACTGAAAGAGGTCATATCATTACATGAGTATTAAAGTAAATATGCTAGAAAACTGTGCGCTTTCTGTTGCGGTTATGTATGAATATCTATATCTGCTATAGATTTCAGCAGATGATTTTGCTAAGCTAACAAATTACAACAAGGCCAAACCATTAGCTAACACAACATAAAAAAGTTACTCTAATTTAAAAAAGCTGTAGTATTGAGTTCTTGTTGCTTAACCATTCCATGATCAATCCTGAGTTGGCGACGTCACTACATGCATTCTGCCGGCACGGTTTTTTACAGGCCAGGAACGGTTCCTAACCGTGCTGTGCCAAGCTGAGCTCAATTGGAAACTTGAACCATTCCTTATCGCTCTTAGAACCGTTTGGCCCGACAGTGGAAAAGTGGATCTAGACTCTGATGCTCACCTGCACTCTCTGGCCAGGACCCTCTCCCAGTACACACAGTCTGCTGCACTTCCAGACATGGTTCCCAGTAGGTAGGGATTGATCTCAATCACCTTCTTAAACATCTGAGTGCCTGAAAACGTCAAGACAAGCAGGCATGAATTCAATGCAAGCATAACATTCCACAGGCTATGCATGCATGATGTGTATGTTGGCTAAACTGGCACTTATCAATAGTGCTAGTATGGGATGTTTTAATTTTATTATCAAAATGGGTCAATTTGTTTTTCTTTGTTTGTCAGTATACTCTTAAAAATAAAGGTTCCTTATTGGCATTGATGGTTCCATGAAGAATCTTTAACATCCATGGAATCTTAAAAGGTTCTTCAGATTATTAAAATGTTAAGAGAAATGGTTATTTTAAGAACTGTTCGCTAAAAGGTTCTGGCTTTGCCACAAAACTAGCATGTTGGCATGCTGAAGACAATTACATTTAATACTATTAATTGTAACATCAGATCAGTGAGTAAAAAAGAGATTAGCCAGACTAGTTACAGACTGTAAATGCAATACTAATTCACTGCAGTCATGTAACCTCCCACATGCTAAGCCCAAGCTCCACTCTTCAGCACAAATAGTAGCCACAAAACTCAAAAACAGAAGTTCTTCTTAATCGCCATCATAACTGAACATTAAACACTAACAAGTCTTTCACTTTACTAAAAACATACAATTACACTTAATTTTAACATTTACTTAACCCATGAAAAGCATGCTGTGACCTACTGCTCAGTTCAACAAAAAAACTATGTGGGCTTTTACTGATTTAAGTGGATTGGATATAATGAAACTATATAAGTTGTGACAACATGTTTAAGAATTGAGATGCTTGAGCTCATTTTAATAAAGTAATTCAAGCATGCAGCAAAAATACTTGTGTATGTTGTGTATGTTGATGTCTTTGTGAGTGAAAGTTTTTTTTTGTTTTTGTTTGCAGTGCTCTTCACTTACTAACGTATGCCCCTGCAGAGGCTCTTGAGTCCACAGCTACCATCACCCCATGCTGAAATTTAAAGGCCAGAGTGGTGGTACCATGTTCCAGCTTAATGGTGACCCCCTCAACCCCATCCTCACAGTCCGTAAATGGTTTCAGAAACTCAGCTGGCTGGAAAAAAGACATAAAACAATAGAAATCTAGAACTCGTTGATATATAATATCTTCAGCAACCACAAAGAGTTCACAAATGAAGGCTGTAACAAGCATTATGCACTGATATCAGTTTTCCCAACGATCAGACGAAAAAACGAGTCACTGATACAAAAGTTTCAAGAAGCGCCTCGTGATACAGAGCGATAATGAAAGATGCCACTCACGTCAACTCCGATCGGGACCGCCAGCTCTGGCTCTCGTGCTGCGAAATTAAAGTGGTTAACTCGGTCAACCGAGGCTTTCTGTGCGCTGAACGTGTCTTCTTTCACCCAGTCTGATATTCCGCAAACGTCCAGAAGAGCCATTTTCAGTTAATGTAGACTACCTGCAACGGATATACTAGGTCTTCCTTGTTCCTTCGCCTTGAAATCGAAACTGAAATTATCATTGCCGTGCATTTCGCATCTGATGCTATTCTATTCTCAGGCACAGAATGGAAGTTTTTACATGTAATGTTTTAACACGTAAAAAATTGCTTTTTTGTGTTCAATCTATTTTTGCCTGCATGGGCCGACACATAAACTGATATTTTTTTTAATTAAGAGCCCATCCACTGTCTTTGCACGTATTCAGTGTGCCAGATGATACCTAGTTTTCCTCAAGTACTACCAAAGGGTGTGCAGTACAGTACTAGCTAC
>NW_015536526.1:0-229 GCF_001515605.1 Sinocyclocheilus anshuiensis
TATAAAATTTTAATAATAACAAACATCATATTGTTCCCTTTGTATGCTCGTGTCACTTACAGTTAAAGTCCTTCTCTGATTTTATTGTTGTTTGCAAGGTTGCAACGTTACTGTGATGGAGAGGAGCAGGGAACGGGGGACTCCTGCCGGCTGCCCGAACCCGGAGGTGTACAAACTGTGTTACAGTTACTTTGCAATATTTTAAATATTTTTGGGTATTTTGCATGGT
>NW_015536527.1:0-3924 GCF_001515605.1 Sinocyclocheilus anshuiensis
TTGTGAATACAATTAGTCATTAAAATAAATACAAACGATCGTGATCCAAATACAAATGATTGTGTATTTCATAAAGATTTACAGATTTTTTACAATTGGTCTTGCTCGACTATAGACGTGTAAAGGACGTCAGTGGACGTTACTCACAACCTCTTAAAAACTACTTAGGGCACTTAATTTAATTATTGGAGTATAAACAAAGGTGTAAGCACAATTGCTTTTGGAATTTCATAGAGGGTCGTGATGGACTATAAATGCACGTGTAAAGGACGTCACTAGTGGACGTCCTCTCACAACTGATTCACAACAGGGTATACATATTGTACTACACTTAGCTAAAAAAGTCAAGGTAACAATTATATATGCAACCCCAGATAACTGTAGAGATGCACAAACGTATCTGAATGCATTTTTAGGAAATGTTCTGTGTTACATATTTTTACCGATTTATGCCGTCCTACCGCGACTATTTTTGGCCAGGGACACGACGTTGCCGTCGGACCAATGTTTGCTGGGTTATGGTTATAATAACAAAACTGAGAATCAAAATTTGATGCAGAGTTTTGAAGAGGAGGTTTCAGGATTGTTGTCAATTTTCTAATGCTAATTTGGTTTTGGGTGGAGACTGGAACACTATCAGTGATCCTTTATTGGACTGTCTGCCCCCACGACATGTAAGCCATAATTGTTATTATCTTATTAACGAATTATGTTTGCATCTTAACTGTCTTGATGTATGGAGAGATAGGAATCCTGGTAAAGTTGAGTTTACTTGGAGTAGTAAGGATGGTTCCAAACAATCCAGAATTGATTTTTGGTTATTATCTGAAGATTTAGTACAAAAAGTTAAGGAAATTAAAATAATACCTTCCATTCTTACTGATCACAAAATTATTCATGTTATTGTTAGTTTTGATAGTTTGGCTGGAAAAAGATCAGGGTTTAATTATTGGAAGTTAAATAACTCTCTCCTTGAAAATGAGCAATTTCAAAAAGCTGTTACAGATATTATAAAGGATTCTTATAGTAAGGCAAGCGCTTCTAAAATGTTTGGAAAACACTGGGAATTTATGAAGTATTCAATAAGGAAGTTTGCTATTGGATTTGGAAAAAAAATGGCCAAAGGCAGAAGGGTTAAAGAAAATTCTTTAATTAAAGATATAATTCGTATATATGAAAAACATAATTTGTCTCAGATAGACAAAGACATGTTAGTCAAATTACAATCAGAATTGGATCAAATATTTGAGAACAAAGCTAAAGGAGCATTTGTGAGGTCAAGGCGTAAATGGTTGGAGAAAGGCGAAAAGAACTCAAAATATTTTTTTAATTTGGAAAAAAGAAATACAGAACTATCTTCTTTAAAGAGAATTAGAATTGATGATAAAGTTTCAACAGACTCAAGTGAGATCTCTCAGTTTGTAACAAGTTTTTATAAAAAGTTATACACAAAAGATGAAGGTATTGGAGATGCACGGTCGTCGGTCGTTCTTATTAAAATAAATTCTATAGTAATAGATGAAGACTTGAAAAAAAATTGTGATAAGGAAATAGGAAATAACGAAATCAACAAAAATATTGCCAAACTGAAGAAGAATAAATCACCGGGTAATGACGGTCTAACTGCTGAATTTTATAAAACCTTTCAGGAAGATCTCTCTGTATTTCTTTTACATGTTTTTCAGGAAATATTGGAAGCTGAGCAAATGGTGCCTACAATGACTCAAAGTTTAATAGCACTTATTCCAAAGCTGAATTTTATCAGGAAGATCTCTCTGTATTTCTTTTACATGTTTTTCAGGAAATATTGGAAGCTGAGCAAGCTGAGCAAACAATGACTCAAAGTTTAATAGCACTTATTCCAAAGTCAGGTAAAGATCCACTTAGTCTTGAAAATTGGAGGCCCATATCATTAATTAATAATGATGCTAAATTGTTATCAACTATATTTGCAGAAAGGTTGAAACTTTGTTTGGATAAAATTATTGATGACTGCCAGTCTGGCTTTATGCGTGGCAGATATATTGGAAATAATATTCGGTTAGTTTTGGACTTAATTGACTATAATTTTTTAATTCATGAAGAAAGTTATATATTATTTGTTGTTTATTATAAAGCCTTTGACTCTGTGGACCATTCATTCTTAATGGAGACTCTCGGTTTCTTTGGCTTTGGCAATAATTTTATTAGAGCGATTCGTACGATTTATAGTAATTGCAATACTTCTATTAAATTACCTTTTGGAACAACTCCCAGATTTAATACTTCTAGAGGCGTAAAACAAGGAGACCCTGCAGCTCCTTTCTTATTCTTATTAGTTATGCAAGTGTTGTGTCTTCACATTAAAAAGAATCCATTTCAGGGAATTTATTTACTTGACAAAGAAATAAAATGCTCACAGCTTACAGATGACACAACTATTTTTTAAGAAGTAACAGAGAAATAGATGCAGCACTTAGGTGTTTAGATGCATTTTCATCAGTTTCAGGCTTAACTGTAAATATTAATAAATGCGAACTGTTTCCATTGAAAGATATACCTGATGGTGTGGTGGAATTGTGTGGTATACCAGTTAAAACCCATGTTTCTTATTTGGGAATCAAAATTTGTAAAAATCAGAAGGAAAGAATTGATTTAAATTATCTTCCATTGATTGATAAAGTACAAAAGAAATTTAATTCTTGGTTAATTAGAGATTTATCTTTGAATGGTAGAATATTACTGTCAAAAGCTGAAGGACTGTCAAGATTATCTTATACAGCAATGGTTTTAGATACTCCGAAGTCAATTATTAGGCAAGTAAATAAGAAAATGTATAACTTTATTTGGAAGAATAGACTACATTATTTAAATAGAGACATATTAGGTCATTTATTTCATCAAGGTGGTTTAAATGCTATTGTTTGAAGTATCTAATGCTATATTTAAAATTAAATGGATTCAGAATTGTATTAAATCTAATAACCAATTATGGTACTATATCCCAAATTTAGTTTTTGACAAAATTGGTGGTATTAATTTTCTCCTCAGTTGTAATTTTGATATTAATAAAATTCCCATTAAGCTGTCTAACTTTCATAGACAAGCTCTGTTATCTTGGTTGTTGGTGTACAAACATAATTTCTCTCCCCACAGGTGTTTGATTTGGAACAATAAAGATATTAAATATAAGAATAAGACACTTTTTTTCGATTATTGGTTCAGAAATAATATTTTATTGGTGACACAGTTGTTTCGTCCTGATGGTCTCTTACTCTCATATGGAGAATTTTTAAATAAATTTAAACTTCCAATTTCTGCAAAGGATTATGCAGTGGTCTTTGATGCTATACCTTCTGGTCTTCTTCATTTGCTGCGGGCCGCTGATGCTTTTGATTTGAATATAACTAATGACTTAAATTTAAAGTTAGATGGTATAAGTATTCTTGATAAAAAATGCAATAATAATTTTCTTAAACAGATTTGTCGGCCTTTTAGGATACCCCCAGCTAAAAGTTTTTGGAATTCCCGCTTCCAGGACATTAACTGGGAGGAGGCTTTTATGATCTCCAGGAGATACTGTGTCATCAATAAGATTCGCGAGGTTTCATTTAAAATTATTCATTGTATTTATCCAGTAAATGAGGTTATTAAAAGATTTAAGAAGGATATTGATTTGAAATGTGTGTTTTGTAATTTGAATGATGAAAGTATATGCCATCTTTTTTTTTTATTGTATTTGTACAAAATTATTCTGGTGTGATTTTAAGATCTTCTTTGAAGAGATTTCGGGAATTGACATTACTTTAGAAGATAAGAATGTTTTATTTTATTATGATAAGCCTTTAGAGAAGAAATTATATTTTGTTCTTAATTTGTTTATTATATTAGGGAAATATCACATTCATAAATGTCGATGGTCAAAGAGTACACCTAGTTTTTTAC
>NW_015536527.1:4554-5973 GCF_001515605.1 Sinocyclocheilus anshuiensis
AGAGTTTAGCTCTAACCCTAATCAAACACACCCGAGCATGCTAATCAATGTCTTCAGGATCATTAGAAAAATCACAGGTAGCTGAGTTTGATCAGGGTTGGAGCTAAACTCTGCAGCGCATTGGACCTCCAGGGCAAGATTTGAGGAACCCTGCTATAGGCTATGTTACGTAACTAGCGTGTGCTTTTGACGTCCTTTCAAGTTCACGTTATGTAATTTCGTCGTCAGGCGTGCAGCCAAATTAGCCATTAAAGGGGTCATATGATGCGATTTCAAGTTTTCCTTTCTCTTTGGAGTGTTACAAGCTGATTGTGCATAGATAAGATCCCTGAAGTTGCAAAGACTAAAGTCTCAAAACCATAGGCGTAGCTTGACGTTTGAGCTTGTGGGGGGCCAAACCGAACCGGTGGATTTGGTCAGACGTACTTTTAAACACATTTTAGTTTTGCTATAGTAAATCTACATATTCACATTCACATAGAGCAGTGGCAAGTTCGTGAGGTTGTCATGGTAACCACATACATTGCCCATGAATTACAGCTGCGCTTCTATTTTGCCACACTAAACTTAGCAATAAACACATTTAAAATGCACAATAAACATGTCTGTCAAAACGATCTTAAAGGAGGCTTTTATTAAGCAAATCAAGGAGTGAATTACTCATCCACTGTTTTTAAAACAGACATTTGTTGGGCTTGATTCTAGTTAATGCGCAATGAGGCGCACACTTTTTAATTTAGTCTTACTGAATAGACGATAAACAGTTTATATTCTAAAATCTATTTAAAGGTTGTGTTCTGTGAAAATTAAATAACATTTGGATGTAAATGGTCGCCAATAAAGTAGTGTGCTGCTAAACCGGCTGCGTCCTGTGGATCACCTTTATCTGATTGTCCGGGTCGGAATCATCAAGCACGGCATTAATATCTTCATCTGAGTTTTTCATTCTCCAGATTTCTCTGCAGTTCGTGTATGTTGTTAAAAACGCGGAACATCATTTTATTCCACACAACAGGCAAGCATTACCGTTAAGTCTATTATCCACCAAAATGCAGATTCATCACGTGACAATTCTTACGCAAATGAGATTGAGGGAGACGTTAAGTTTGTTTTGATTTATTAATTTACTTACAATAACAATTTAAAATGTATTAACTTTTACGTATTAACTTTTACATGTATTATTAAGTACATTATATGCATTTTTACTTCATAGAAAAAACGTTATAAATAAATATTTAGTAAAATTCTTTAATCGCTATGGGGGGGCCAGGCCCCCCTGGCAAGCTACGCCCATGCTCAAAACCAAAGAGATATTCTTTATCAAAGTTAAGACTCTGCCACGCCCCCCTAAAATGGCTCGTTCTAACACGCCCCCACATATCTACCTCACTATGTGGAAATATTTGCATAATGTGG
>NW_015536527.1:6068-6459 GCF_001515605.1 Sinocyclocheilus anshuiensis
AAATAATGATCTTTAAAAAAGCATCATATGACCCCTTTAAACACAGGTCGGCATTGCTGGGAACGCCCACAAAAACGTCATGACCGTTTATGCTGTGGGGGAAAATAAACCATTGGAATTAACGCGCAAAGACCTTGTTAGAATCCGTGTATCATTCGTTTTTTGATTTAATATTGAAAGTAGAAAAATGAGAATTCAGCTTAAATTTTCGTTTTTCATTCAGGGGTAGTTGGATTCTTAACACATTTATTGCAACTACGTTTCATCTTTTTTCATCAAACAAACAGGCTAATGAATAGCTCGACACAACTCTTAGAGTCGCAGAGTCTAGACAGGGCTTTCTTCTGTGTAGATATAAATTATATTCTTTGCATCAGCTGGGCATGGCAGG
>NW_015536527.1:6510-13109 GCF_001515605.1 Sinocyclocheilus anshuiensis
GGCATGGCAGGGTATGATATGACAGCTGTCATAGCCTACCCTGCTCACCCAGTAAGTCTGTTTGTTTAATTAATTCTTTCATTTCAAAATAAATATTTTAAACACTTAAGACAAAAAGGAAGGAATAATAAACTGGCTTGGGTATATATAGGCCTATAATGTTCAGGCAAGAACTGTCATTTTGACTGACAACCGGAGAACCCTCAGTATACCTTCAGAATGCTTGGAATATACGCCACGAGATGCATATGATTATTTTATGACAGATATGCATCCGCTTAAAAACAAAAAACAAAACCTAAAGTCACCATTCTCTGCCATTAAATTGGCAAGTGCGAGCAGGACATTTTGTGTTATTAAGTAATAAGACTTTAGAACAACATTAAGGTGAGTAGTCACTCTAGTTCACACAGTTCCAATAAATTGCGATGAGTTAAATAAACTCAATAGTTTGTTCGACAGACGCGACTACAGTCAAGCGCAGAAGTGCACAGGAAATAAGCAGCAGTCATATTTAAAGCAGTTTAAATTAATATTGAGTTTCACTTGGATTTTTTCCCCATCGAGGGGAAATAACTTCATACTCATTTATAGTCATATGGTAAAATGTATATTTTTATTTGTGTAACGTTACGTTCAAAATAACTACAAAATGCCTTTGTACGAGTTGTGTCGAGCTATTCATTAGTCTGTTTGATGAGAAAAATATGAAATGTAGTTGCAATAAAATGGGTAATTAATCCATACAACTGCAGCAGTGGAGGACTATTATTCTGCTGCATGATACTGCGGAAGAACTGATGACGGCATGGTTTGATCTTTGGCTGATCAATCATCAGAAAGGGGTGTTTAATTCCCGCCCACGTGTAGAAATCAAATATTCAAGCTGTTTATTCATTTTTCTACCCCTGAGCGAAAAAATAAAATTTTAACTGAATTCTCTTTTTTAAATTTTTGGAAAAAACCCCCGAAAAACCTTGATTAGCTCATTCAGGTGTGTTTGATTAGGGTTGAAGCAAAACTCTGCAGGGCTGCGGCTCGCCAGGACCGACGTTCGCCACCCCTGGGCTTATAAGTACAGCACACACCACATAGAATAACGCTGCGCATTTCAAGGCGCTTCAGTGGACCTTAATAATGTTACCTGTTTTGTCAATTTTTAAAATTATTTTAAAATTTTTAAATTTATTTCAATAAAAAAGTACGACAGGCTTTTACTCAAGTCTTTATCACTTTATTAAAATTAAGCAAAACAAAACGACAAATGTTACTTTCACAAGCCGTCAAGTATAGGCTTGTAGTAAGCAATCAGGTAACAAAAATGTCGGGAAACGACACCTCTGGCCATTCCGTCGGATCGTTTGTCCAGTCACAGATCGTACGGACAGTCCGACCCAATACGGCTCAGTTTTTCTACGTATGTTACTCTGTCGAGCGGCAGAAATGATTTTATGTAGGCCATTCTGAGTCCACACCATGCTTTTCCAATGAGGGGGAAAGGACTGTTTTCCCCCACGCCGACCCCGCTCACACAGCTATGACTCGACACCGATCAAGTCTATCCGTTTAGAGACAATCAACTTTTGATAAACTCATTTTGAAAACTTGAAAGACATGCGCGAGAATATTTATAGAAAAAAACTGCAGTTCCGTAAAAACAAGTACACAAGAAATAGGATATTTTAAAAATACTACTAAAATGGTTGCATTTTGTTATGCTTTCAGATTAAATAGCCTACTGGATAAGTAAGCCTGTACAAAATCCACAAATGACAATATGATTACCTTTAATTCTATAGCCCAGTATTCTATACCCATACTAATATTAACCATGCTTTTATTACAAATAGGCAAAAAAACAAAAACAAACCTGGTAACCACAAAATGAACCATGGTTATACGCTAACCATAGTTTAGGCAAAATCTAACCATGGTGTTTGTAGTAAAACTGTGGTTATACAAATGTAAACACTATGCCAAAATCCAATGGTTACTACACTTTTACTATAATAAATGGTTATTTTTCATTAGGGTAATATTTAGTGGGCTGTACTATTAAGATAATGTACATAATCCTTACGATTTTATATATCAACTGTAACGCTAATGTTTTGTTTGTAGTTTACTAATTTTTCAAAATCTTAAGCTAGCTGTTTCTGTTTTTCAGGTGTGTACAGCGAGACGAAAAAAGTGCCAGTGAAGGAGGGAGATTCTCTCACTCTACACACTGATGTCACTGAAATACAGAGAATATTTTTCTTGATGTGGATGTATGGATCTCAAAACAATATTATCGCTAAAATTGATGGGAAAACGCAGACAGTCACATTATATGATGTTGATGATGGGAGGTTTGAAGACAGACTGCAGTTGGACAATAAGACTGGATCTCTGATAATAAGCGACATCAGAACCAAACACTCTGGAGATTATCATCTAAAGATCATCAGCAACGAGACCTTCCTCAAGACATTCAGTGTTACTGTCCATGGTGAGAAGCTCAGATATTTTTATACTATTTTTATGTTTCTTTTCCTTACTCCTCGCTCCTGTTTGTTTTCCAGATGTGATTTTTGCCGGGTTAGAAAACAAGAAAGAAGGGGATTCTGTTACTCTACACACTGGTGTTACTGATTCACAGAAACATGATCTAATACTGTGGACATTTGGACCTAAGAATCCAGACAGTCTTATAGCTGAACTGAACATGAAGGTTCATGAGATCACATTTAGTTCAGAAGATATATACAGAGGGAGACTACATCTCGAAAATCAGACGGGATCTCTCACCATCAGAGACGTCAGAACCACAGACGCTGGAGTTTATCAACTACAGATCTCCAACAGTAAAGAAACACTATACAAGAGATTCAACATTTTTGTCGGTACGACACGTTTATGTCAAATCGCATTAAAAGAGTGTAATTTAGATGTTCCCTCATAATGAAATCTTTCATGTGTTTGACTGTCTCTCTTCAGCTGTTCCAGATCCAGGACTGTCTGCTGGTTATATTGTGCTGATTTGTCTTTGTATCCTTCTGTTAGTGACTGCAGCTTTGGGTGTGATGTGCTACATGTTAAAATACTCTAAAAAACAGAAAGGTGAATGTTATCTACAGCAAATATAGGAGTAGAATTGTTTAAAAGAGAAATTAGTTACCATGTTTTCTTCTAGACTGAACCACAAATTGTTTAATTCAAAGCCTATGATTGTTTAAGGAGACAACAATTTAGCAGAAAAAAAATCTACTTTTTGTGTGATAAACAGTCTTGGAATTATTCTTGTTCTTACTGAAGAAAGATTAAAGGAAGTTCTAACACCCTAAATGCATTTAAAAAGTGACTTAAAAACCAATCAGATCACTGTTCAGTAAATTGAATCAAACTTCAAACAAAATGGCTTATGAATCAAATTGAAAGTTTTGGAGCAGATCTACTGTTTCTAATGGGACTCAATTTACAGTAGTTTATTAATTCACCAAAAAATAGATTTTTGAATAGTTGAACAATGAAACATTTTATATCTTCCCCATTCACTTGATGTTGAGACAGAAAAGAAGGCCGTGTCAGTGAAGGAGGGAAATTCTATAACACTAAAAACCGGTGCAGTCGAGATCCAGAGAGACGATGAAGTGGTCTGGATGTTTGGACCTCAAGAATTGGTTATTGCAGAAATCCACAAAAATGCCAGTAACATTTCATACCCCAATGTTGAGCAATTCAGAGACAAGCTACAGCTGGACCATCAGACTGGAGATCTGACCATCAGTGACATCAGGATCCCAATCTCTGGAGATTATCAGCTACAGATCACTGGCAGTAAAGCGACAAAAACGAAGAGATTCAAAGTTATTGTACGAGGTGCACAACTCAAGCGCTTCAAATATCCTACAGTATTGTCTGTCAATATGTTACTTTATTTTTTTTTGACCTTCATTGGGCTCCTTAGTGGGTTTTGAATTGTTCACCTCCACATTCACGTCAGCATGTTTTATGTGTTTCTCTTTCTTTATGAAATGAAGAGGACACACGGAAATTCACAGAAGGAGAATATGTCCGTCTGCAAACCGGTGTTACTGAACTTCAGAAAGATGATGAGATACTTTGGAATTTTGAGCCTAAAAATGCCCTTATAGCCAAAATTGATGGACAGACCAATAAGAGCACTGTCTATGATGTTGGAGATGATGGATTCAGAGACCGACTGGAGCTGGACGATCGAACTGGAGATCTCACCATCACAAACACCAGAAGCACAGACTCTGGAGTTTACGAACTGCAGATCAAGAGCAGCAATAAAGTCTTGTACAAGAAATTCAATGTTCTTGTTTGGAGTGAGTAGCTCAAAATAATAAAAATATCGATTACCGTATTCATGTTCACATTCACACATTTCTTCTACATGTTTCTCTTGCATCGGCAGTGAATAATCTGAAATATACAGTTGGAGATTCTGTCACTCTACAAACTGGTGTTACTGAGCTGAGGAATGATGTCAGGATACTGTGGAAGTTTAGCGATAAAGACACTTTCATAGCTGAACTCAACCAAGCCACCAATCAGACCAAATTATATGAAGGTCCTGATGGGAGATTCAGAGACCGACTGCAGTTAAACCAGCGAACTGGAGATCTGACCGTCAGGAACATCAGCAGAGCTCATTCAGACATTTATACACTTCAAATCACCAGCGGCAAAAAGAGCATATGCAAGAGATTCATGGTTATTGCCCACGGTGAGTAACTCAGTCGTATTTATGACTGGTTTAATGATTTAATGCTATAATTAAAAGATAAAGATGCAAACAACTTGAGAAGACAGAAAAAAATTGTATTATGTTAGTCAGATTTTCATTGGTGCATCAGAAATTAGGGGTATTTTACAGTAAAGTGCAATTTTTCAAAATAGAAATAAAGTTAAAAACTTGTTTCATTTGAATACATTTAGCCTATTAATCTAATTTATAAAGAAATTAAAGGGGTCATATGATGTTGCTAAAAAGAACATTATTTTGTGCGTTTGGTGTAACGAAATGTGTTTATGCATTTTAAGGTTCAAAAAAACACATTATTTTCCACATACTGTACATTATTGTTGCTCCTCTTTGCCCCTCCTTTCTGAAACGTGTCGATTTTTACAAAGCTCATCTGTCTGAAAAGCGAGGTGTATGCTGATTGGCCAGTTATCCAGTGCGTTGTGATTGGCTGAATACCTCAAGCGTGTGACGGAAATGTTACACCCCTTACACCCTTGCACCCATATTGTGATGCCCTGTCCGGCCGGAGCGACAAGACAAAAACATTGGCGTTATGCAAATCTTCCCACATCGTGACGTAGGTATGTGGGGGCGTGTTAGAACAAGGCGTGTTAGGCAGGTGTGGCTGACTCTTAACTTTTATAAAGAATATCTCTTTGGATTTGAGACTTTAGTCTTTGCAACTTTACAGATCTTCTTTATGCACCAAGAGCTTGTAACACTCCAAAGAGAAAGGAAAATTTGAAATCGCATCATATGACCCCTTTAAACATTTACTACGGTATGATCAGCAGACACACATTTTGCATATCAAATTTATACCATAAAAGTGGATTTACGTATTGTTTAAAATTATTGCAGCAAAGAGGTGATATAAATGTACACAGGAATCTTTTGAACAGAAAAATACGAAAGGCAGGTCATGCTTAAAATGTGTACAGCTCCAATACAGTTCTTTCTTATGTGCAAAACAAAAATCCATCATCTTGCCCTCTAATTAATCAAACGGGACTTAATTTTGTTATATCATTCATGTTTTTACTCTTCTGTGTGGTGCTGGGATAAAATTAAAGAGAAGACTGAGTCTGGAATGGAGGGAGGTTCAGTCATGCTACACAACAATACTGAAATACAAAAAGATGATCTGGTGCTGTGGACGTTTGGACCCGAAGACAGTCTCATCGCTAGAGGTGAAATAAATAAAGCACGTTTCTGTACATATGATGGCAATGAAGGGAAATTCAGAAACAAACTGAAACTGGATCATCGGACTGGATCTCTGACCATCACAAACAGCACAACTGAACACACTGGAGTTTATAAACTATTGATCATCAGCAGCCGAGAGACCAAATACAAGAGATTCAAAGTTACAATCCATGGTGAGTAACATGGTGACCTAATTTATTTGGGCTTTATTTGGAAATCACATACTTCCGCTTTAATTTAAATAATTACATTTCAAAATATTCAATTTCGATTTAATTTCCATTTCCAGAATACTTTGATTTTTTTAATGTGATTATCTTTGCACATAAATATCAACTTTTTAACCTTTTGTGTTTTCTTTGTTTTCTTTCAGGGAGTGAAAGAAATCCAGATGGGGGGCCTGAGCAGGAGGGGATCCACTTAAAGGGGTCATCAGATGCCCATTTTCCACAAGTTGATATGATTCTTTAGGGTTCTTAATGAAAAGTCTATAACATACTTTGGTTAAAACTTCTCAATGGTGGTGTAAAACAACACCCTTTTTACCGTCAAAAACAGCTCTTTTCAGAGCAAGCCATTTTCTTGCATGTCTCTTTAAATGTTAATGAGCTCTGCTGACCCCGCCCCTCTCTTC
>NW_015536527.1:13217-32552 GCF_001515605.1 Sinocyclocheilus anshuiensis
CCCCCGCCCCCCTCTCCAAAGCCACTCTCTGAGAACTTTAGTCGCATTCATCATGAAACTTGCTAACTAGCACGTTATTAGAAAAGGCGATTTGCAAAGATTCATTAAAAAAAACGTATACTCACTTCTTCTGTAGGTGAAGCTGGATCATGAAAGATTCGCGCGAACATAGACGCATTTATGTAGATCAGGGGTGCGTTCCCTTCAAAAACAAACGTAATCCACTGCGTCTTCAGCGGCTCAGATGTCGGGAGTAAATGACGACTGCTATGTTCATGATTACATCCAACAACAGAACACCTCAATCGCTTAGGAGTCATTCTTGTCTACATCTGCTCCGGCGGTGTACACACACTGCCAACACACATTTATGTTCAAACAACATGGAAAAGTGCATTTCGCATCCGATGACCCCTTTAATACAAATATCAAAAACATAACCGTAATAGTAACTGTGAATTCAGACAGTATTGCACATTTTTATATGACATTACATACCGAATGAGAGGGAATTTTTTATTAACTATTTAACTTTGGTGCTTGTGGAAAAAAAAAAGGGGATGTATAACAGTACTTGGTTCAACTTGTATATATTTTGTTATACATGAATTTACTTTACATCAATTTGTTAGTAAATTAACTTTATACCGTTGTATACGGAAGTACTGTGTTGTTATTTGTTACTATGTCCTTTATAAGAGAACACTATATTTAGTATTGGCTGAATGAGCTTGCTTGGGATTTTTTTCCTGACTGTTCTCTTTAAATCATCTTGGTTTTGTATTCCACTACTTTTATTGTATTGTGCCTTGGAATAAATGCGTTTGATTGTTGTATTCTCATCTGTAAGTCATTTGGATAAAATTATCTGCTCAATGAATAAACGATCACATACAGATATACTGCTGCTGGTAATAGTATCTGATCATGTCTGTCCTCTAGTGGACAAACACTGATTTTGCTGTTCGCAAGTATGCATAACAGATTTGAATGTACTGTCATGATCACCACTGCACTACATTTCCCACAATCCCTCCTGACTCTTATCTGCATGCAGATATAAACTGAAGAACAGACTAATATTCACATTTATTTTTATGACCAAGAGCATGATTGTGGTCAGTGTCCCCCCCAACCCAACTTGTTTCACACTCAGGGTTTTTATCTCTCTCACTCCAGTGGTTTCCAGCTCCAGTTTCTTTCTAGAACTGATTAACAGTGTGTTTTCAAGCAGAAACACCCGCAGCCATAATGAGATTAATGTTTCTAACATTGTAAAATATATTTTAAGGTTTATAATGTACTTTCTCTGAACATTTCATTTGCTAATAAAATTCTAAATGTATAAATATATTACAAAAGAGTCTGCTAAATAAATAAATTAATTGATTTAAATCTCAATGCTGGTTCTAGATTATTTTACTCTAAAGTATCTCTAAGAGATGCTGATGCATTGCAATAGTTTGTCCTTTAACACCAAATATCATGTTTTTTGTTTTTTTTTAGAATCATACAGGCATCATAGAAGATTGTGAACATATTTCACTGAAACTTGATTGCATCATCTTCATTTTGTGTTTATTCCCGTTCAGTGTCAGTTATCATGTATTAATGTATTAAGCTACTGTTGTTAGAGCACTGTCATTTTTGCTACAGCTACCCATGTCAATAAAAATAAAACATGTCTTGCCATTTTTAATAATAGAAGCTACAAGTTATTATAATACCAGGCAGTGAGAGCAGTAAAACAATAATAAATAATATTAAGAAAGAAATATTAATAAAACTGTTATTAAAAAGATTTAAGGTTATTCATAACACCATAAAGGTACTAAATAGCACTTTCAAAACATGGTTTTTAAGGCACCCTATAAAAAGGGTTCTGCTATTGTTTCCAGAATCATAATCCGGTATTGTTAAGAGCCATTGTTCTTGTGAGTGTGTGTTAAGGTTTGGCCTTTAATAAGTATTACCTGTTTGTCGCTCCTTGGCTCTTCAAAGAATGTTATCAACTCATTTCTGCCCCCATGAGCACAATGACAAAGACTTCAAACAAAAGCTTGCTTAATTGCTAGTTTAAGACTAAAGCCAGATTTGCATAACCCAGCAAATTTTTGTATTAGGATGGCAGGACCACAGTGACTCCTTGCTGTGTATTTAAGGATAGTTTCTGCAGTGCTTACAGTGGGTGGCAGTAATGCTCTGCTAACAGGCGTTTCAAAAGTGAAAGTTTTCTGTCAGACTCGGACTGTTTGGGTGTGTTGGTAAGAAAAGACAGACTGACAGGACGGGAACTCGAGTCAGGATCATGATCTTGAATTCTGCAGCAATATGAAGAAAGTGTTTTTATTTGTTTCTTTCGTATTAATTTCGGACGGTAAGTTGATTTCGTTTTATTTCTTCAGTACTTTCGGTTTCATGTCGTTATGTCTTGTGCATGACTGCAACCAGCAGAAGAAGCGAAATACAACGAGTCTCGATTATTAGTACAAATCGTGTATTTATAACCTCAGAAAAAGTTCTACCAAGTCTGTGATTCAAAACAGATGAATGTGCGCTCCCCCTCTTTGTGATAGGCTATTGATAAAACTGAAATATTCAAATGAGGAAGAAAACAATTTACTAAAAAACTTATTAACTGCGAAAAACACAGTTTGGGTGGATGGGACAGCATAATATTTGGGACAGTGCTTAAAGGCTTTGCTAATTAAGAAAATGATTTAGGGGGGAGAGCGGGGCTCAAAGTAACACTTTTTGACTTTCTTAAATTGTGTAAATCCACATGGGGTTCAGAGTATAATTTTATAATCCACAGTAATTTCACACTTGTCTAGTACAAATATATTGTTTGTTTCATAATTACAGTGTATACGTTTTTCTTTATTTACCCTCAAAAATTGGAAGTGAAATGTGACAACATGCCCCTTAGGTGGGGTACATTGTAACAGCTGAGGGGCACGTTGTAACATGACCATATAACAGCTTAAAATGTTATCTGATTGAATAAAAAAAATATACAAGACAAACTAAAATATTTTGTCAATAAAATAAAATAATTATTTCAAATAAAATAATGGCGTTTTTTAAGAATTAAAAATAATCTGATTTTGGAGTTTGACAATGAACACATTGCAACCATGCTTGGGACGGCCCACATAAACGAGCCAAAATGCTTTACATGTCTTGAAATAATGTTTGTTTCTCGTCGTTTATCATTAAAAATGTATTCAAGTAAATAGTGTGAATTACATCACTAATGTCGTAGAATAGCACATTGTAACGCAGTGTTACAACGTGCCCCATCTGCGCAACTGGAATTCAAAACTGGTTACTGTCTTCTGATAGTTAGCGAAGCATTAAAAAATTAATCTAAACTGATAAATAACAGATTGGAGATTAAAATAATAGCAGATTTGTTTCATTTTAAATGAGTAATAAAAACTGAGATGAAAAATTTACTTAAGCCAGAAATATAATTTTACTATGGTAAAATAAATGTCCAGCCATATCTTCTAAAGACTTTTGAATTTTGGCGCACTTTTTTTTCTCCATTTAATGTTGATATAGTAACTAGTAAATGCTGTAAATTTGGTTATGCTAATATGTGTCGAAATATTTAAACCACGTGCGTTACAACTAACCCCGCGTTACTTTGTGCCACGCGCTCCCTAATAGAGAACCATTGTATATGATCTGTATGCCCTAAATCAGTGGTTTCCAACCTTTTTATTTATGCAAGCCTTAATCAACCACAAAAATATTCATGAACTAGCTAGATTTTTGCTAAAATAAAAATCCTGAAATAGAAGCATTTTGAAAATAGAAGCATTATAGATCAACTGTTTAAAAACCTTGTAAGACTGAATCTAGTAATACACATATTTAACTATTCAAAATCTTTATTGGTCCATCTCGGGTAACTTTATTAATTTTTTTTTACACATTTTTTAAGTGGAAGATGGATACATTTTTTTCAGTCCTGTTACCAAAACTCTTATGTCTTTTAAAAAGCATGTTTAAAAATATGTCAACAAATTCCTTAATTTTCCCCTCAGGCACGTGTTTATTTTGAAAAAATTGTTGGTTTGATCATAAAAAAAAAAAAATCACTATTTATCTACACAAAGTGTATTTTTCTAAAATACACAACCCCATTTTTTTTTTTTTTTTTTAAAGGGGACTACTGGGTAACAGGAATGAGTATCCATTATATGTGTATATATGTTTGACTACACATGTGAGGTGTTAATGCCCGCACTGATATAGTGAAAGTGTTGAACACTGACTAGTGTGCTGACCTCACTGCTAAAAAAAAAAAAAGGAGGCTAAATCATGTTTCTATTTAAATCTAGTGGTCTGCAGAGGTTTTTGTCAGGGTTATGTTTACAGGTAGGGGGACAGGTTATGAGATAAGATATACATAACGAAAAATAATAAATATCAAATAAAAATTGATATTAAAAATAATAAACTTAACAAATAATGCCTATTCAGTTTTTCTGTGGATGTGGTTTTCTTACAGCGCAGTTCACACTCAAACACCATTCCATGTATGACGAGTCTAATATAATTGCCACAGGACAGAAATTTCAAGTACATTTTCTGTCATACTTGCAGGAATGTAATATAAAACAGCAATGCAGGAACAACCATAAGTTTTCTCTGGGCAAAAACATTGTCTCAGTGTAGATAGAAGGCCAAAACTTTGTATTTTCAAATGTATCTATATTAATATGGATGTAGCCTAATATTTACATTAATAAATCAGATGACACTACTCACTCCTGTTACTTTTACTCAGTTACTATATATGAGTATAGGATATATGAGTACGAGTAACAGGACTGAAAGTAACAGGATTGAGGATAAAATTTTAGGATAAAATGAGCAAATACATATAATATAACCACATGGAGTACATGCTGATATTATGAGGATACTCAGCAAATTATAGTGATTCACCAAAGATTTGTATTTTTTAAAATAAACAAGTAACATCTAAGAAATAATTTAGGTAACAGGACAGTATATTTATAATGACGCACCCAGCCACTTTTACAATATCATCAAATATACAGAAAAGAAAATGAGACCACATGCTTTAGGTCAGTGGTTCTCAAACTTTTTGTATCACGTACCACCCCACCTCACAGGACTGAGTGAAAACCTGGGGACACGACGAAAAATGTGTATTTTTTTCTAAAATATGATAGATTTATTTGGAAATAAATGGCACAGGTGGGATATGGAGGTACACAAAAATGCAAAATAAATATTATTTTAAACATTATATTTCATGTTAAAATGTAGCGTTCGACACTGGGGACATGTACAAATGCTATACTTCCAGTGTTTTAGGTAGCTTTTAATAATTTTATTCATTTTTTAAATTATATATTTTACATTTGCAGTTAGGTTAATATGCAGGACACTTTGCTTAATAATAAAATGTATTTTATAGTTCATTTTTATGCATATTTGTACATATAATGTCCTGGGGACAGAAATGGCGCCCATACGGTGGAATGGCCCTCATATTTGGTCATATATACTCGTCTTGAAAACGTCAAATAAACATTTATATCCATTTGATTTATTCTCTGTTATTTGTTAAAAGTCTATTCCCTGAGCACATCACAATTTCTGTGACATGAAAAAGTCTCTAGTTTGCTTATATGTGTTTGACATTATATGATGGGAATAATTCTGTCATATTTAATATTATTCTGTATTGTTTTGTGGGCTGTATTAACATCAATTGGCATCATCCTAAATGATTGATTGCAGTTATAATGTAGTTTACTGATATAAAAAAAATCAAGTAGCTGTTTCGGTTTGTTCTGCAGGTGTGTTTGGGGACATGGAAAAAGTGCCAGTGAAGGAGGGAGATTCTCTCACTCTACACACTGATGTCACTGAAATACAGAGAATATTTTTCTTGATGTGGATGTATGGATCTCAAAACAATATTATCGCTAAAATTGATGGGAAAACGCAGATATTCTCATTATATGATGTTGATGATGGGAGGTTTGAAGACAGACTGCAGTTGGACAATAAGACTGGATCTCTGATAATAAGCGACATCAGAACCAAACACTCTGGAGATTATCATCTAAAGATCATCAGCAACGAGACCTTCCTCAAGACATTCAGTGTTACTGTCCATGGTGAGAAGCTCAGATATTTTTATACTATTTTTATGTTTCTTTTCCTTACTCCTCTTCTCTCCTGTTTGTTTTCCAGATGTGATTTTTGCCGGGTTAGAAAACAAGAAAGAAGGGGATTCTGTTACTCTACACACTGGTGTTACTGATTCACAGAAACATGATCTAATACTGTGGACATTTGGACCTAAGAATCCAGACAGTCTTATAGCTGAACTGAACATGAAGGTTCATGAGATCACATTTAGTTCAGAAGATATATACAGAGGGAGACTACATCTCGAAAATCAGACGGGATCTCTCACCATCAGAGACGTCAGAACCACAGACGCTGGAGTTTATCAACTACAGATCTCCAACAGTAAAGAAACACTATACAAGAGATTCAACGTTTTTGTCGGTACGTACTTCACATTAAAAGAGGGTTTTCCTCATACTGGAATCCCACATGTGATATACTTACACTAATGACCGTCTTTCTTCAGCCAATCCAGATCCGGGTCTGTCCACTGGTTATATTGGGCTCATTTGTGTCCTGCTGTTTGTGGTTGTATCTCCGGGTGTGATTTACTATATGTTCAGATACTGTAAACAGAAAGGTAAGTGTTATCAATAGCTAATATAGCAATAGGGATAGGCATATAATGGTTTTAAGGCCATATTTACTAAACAGGGCAAAAAGCACTGATGGGAGTGGAAAGTTCTGTGGCTGATCAACAATGCGCACAGAATACAGACGCAGCTAGATCATTTCTATAATGACCAACGCAATCTACCTAGTGCAGTGCAAACATGGCTTGGCAAACAATATGTTCAGATAACATCCTCCACTGGTATTCCAAATAAATGAACATGACTGCAGTTTTTTCCTCCTACAGCATTACAGCCAAGAGCAAAATAGGTTGTAAATTAACCTGTTAGCGTTCCAGTGTGTTTAGTTACATTTTACAGGACTGCTAAAGGGTTAACCCTTTCATCTGTGATCATTAATGTACAAGCTTTTTCAAGTTCTTCTATGTTAAAACATTTTACATCTTCCCCATTCACTTGATGTTGAGACAGAAAAGAAAACGGTGTCAGTGTCGGAGGGAAATTCCGTCACACTGAAAACTGGTGCTACTAAAATCCAGAGAGACAATGAAGTGCTCTGGATGTTTGGATCTCAAGATACAGTCATCGCTCAAATCTACAAAAAGGCTGGCAATATCTCATACGCTGATGATGAGCGATTCAGAGACAAGCTACAGCTGGACCATCAGACTGGAGATCTGACCATCAGCGACATCCGGATCCCAATCTCTGGAGATTATCAGATGAAGATCACCAGCAGCAGATTGACTAAAATGAAGAGATTCAAAGTTATTGTACGAGGTGAGATTTTTTAAATATTTCAAATATCCTTTATTATAATATCCTTAATATCCTTTATACTACAAATATTACTTTATTCTTTTTAAGCTTTCGGGGCTCTTTAGTGGCTGTTAAGTTGTTCATCTGCAGATTTACATGTAAACATTTTTATATTTCGGTTACATGAAGAGGACACACAAAAAATCACGGAGGGAGAACCTGTCCATCTGCAGACCGGTGTCACTGAACTACAGGAAGATGATCTGATACTGTGGACGTTTGAAGATGCCCTCATAGCCAAACTCAATAGAGAGAGCAGTGAGAACAGCGTCTACAATGTTAATGACGAGAGATTAAAAGACAGACTGTGGCTGGATGAGCAAACTGGAGATCTCACCATCACGAACACTAAAAGCACTGACTCTGGAGTTTACGAACTGCAGATCAAGAGCAGCAATGAAGTCTCCTACAAGAAATTCAATGTTCTTGTTTGCTGTGAGTAACTCAAAAAAATATTTTCAAACAATAATCAATAAGCTGGATTGTACCTGCACAATATAGCTAAAAATGTATATCTTATAAAGTACAAATTATTTACAAAATCAACACAGTAAAAAAACAACAACATGTAACTACATTTTTTTTTGTTTTTTACTAAATTAACTCAAAAGGAGGATTTAAAATCATATTTACTTAAAGGTACCGATATAAAAATATGAGAGACAAATAAACAGTTTTATTTTAAATTTGGCTATATTAAAATACAGTATGTGAGTGTAGAGAGTAGAAGAGAAGCAAACAAATGTAAAAGGCTGACATTAGGCAGAATGTAAATATGTTAATTAGCGTATGACAGTATGGTTGTTTTGACCCAGCAGTTGGGATGTTTTGACCCAGCAGTTGGGATGTTTTGAACCCAACCGCTGGGTCAAAACATCCCAACTGCTGGGTCAAAACAACCCAATAGCTGAGTTTGTCCCTTTTTAACCCAACGCTGGGTTATATTTAACCCAGCATTTTTTTTTTTGAGTGTACACTCTAAAAAATGCTGGGTTAAATACAACCCAGTGCTGGGTAAAACAGGGATTACCCAGCACTGGGTTGTATTTAACCCAGCATTTTTAGAGTGTAATGAAACTTCAAACAGCAAATTATCCAAAGAGCGCTTCTTTTATTATCACTTAAGCTGTCAATCAATCACTTCAGTTTAAGATCACTGAGTAAGTTCTGCACTAAAAAAAAACATTATAATCAATATTCAATATCACTCAGCTGCACATTAACACTCCTATGTTGCACTGTGACTTTGTGCAGTGAATATGCTGAAACATACAGTTGGAGATTCTGTCACTCTACAAACTGATGTTACTGAGCTGAGGAATGATGGCAGGATACTGTGGAAGTTTAGCGATAAAGACATTTTAATCGCCGAACTCAACCGAGCCACCAATCAGACCTTATTCTATGAAGGTCCTGATGGGAGATTCAGAGACCGACTGCAGTTAAACCAGCGAACTGGAGATCTGACCATCAGGAACATCAGCAGAGCTCATTCAGACGTTTATACACTTCAAATCACCAGCGGCAAAAAGAGTATATGCAAGAGATTCATGGTTATTGCCCACGGTGAGTAATGTGATGCTGTAAGAATTAAATATTTAGATCATATTAAGTACTATTTTAACTTTAATGGTTAAAGACACACACTATGTAAAACTGATGTTAACACAATTTAATCAGTGCAGACACTTCTGTTCATTGCACAATTTTTGTATTTTTCCCCCCACCCATTTACTCTGCTTTTCTCAAATTCTACCAATAAAATGTGGATTTTCACATTTCAGACCATGCATAGTTTAGAAATACTGTTAAAAGTCACTGATTTCTTTTTTTTTTCAGTCATTCAGGTTTACTCTACATAATTAGTTCAACCAAACCGACAAAAAATTGCAAACCTGTATAAAGTATTTCTTGTGTGGCGTACAAAAGATGATGTTTTGATGAATGCTACCACTTCTCTTTTCCATCACAATGGTTTTGTGTGAGGGAGTGAATTAATTAAAATTAGCTTTTAAAAACTTGTGCTGTAATTTAGCTTCAGTGCTACTGCAGCAGTAAGATTCCCTGTTATAATGTTCAGGTTTTTCTCTTTTTTGTGGTGCTGGGACAAAATAAAGAGAAGACTGTGTCAGGGATGGAGGGAGATTCAGTCACGCTAAACACTGATATTGAAATACAAGAAGATGTCCTTATACTGTGGATGTTTGGGCCTGAAGTCTGTCCAATTGCTAAAGGTGAAACAAAGGAAAAGATCTCTACATATGATGATGCTGACGGGAGATTCAGAGGCAAACTGAATCTGAATTATGAGTCTGGATCTCTGACCATCACAAACACCAGAACCGAACACACTGGAGTTTATAAACTACAGGTCATCTGCAGAAGAGAGACTAAATATAAGACATTCAGAGTTACAATTCGTGGTAAGTAACATGTTGATCGAAGTTATGTGGCCTCTGTGTACAACTGATGTGATCTGAAGTTTGCAGTAAAATAAAGTAAATTGCATATATATATATATATATATATATATATATATATATACAGTTCCATTTGGTGGCATTAATGGTGCAGAATTAAATATTTAAACTTTACATTTAAATTACATATAAATACATTTTCTATGGTGTTTATTCATTTTTGCTGGACCTTTATTTTTAGTGTGATTGATTAGAAATGCTTCGCTGTGTGCGAAATTGCATAATGTCTGAGTAGGTAATACTTTACGTTTCATGAAGAACTAACTTACTGACCATTGAAAAAAGGTTATTTTAATAGTATAAACACTATAGTTAGAATATAATCGAGACATACATTCGCCATATTGTCATTGTCACCAGCTTTGGTTGCGTTGCTTCACTGCCATTCATAACTCCACTCTGGTTTCAAACAATATAATCGGTGTTGCTTATCTTTTCATGTTAGCATTTAATGTAGCTGTAACCTTCCGTGATTTGTTTGTTTTCTTGCAGAGAGTGAAAGAAATACGGACTTTGGGCCTGAGCAGGAAGGTATCCATCCCCCTGGTACAAAAATGAAACTCGCAACAGAAATAGTAACTGTGAACATAACTGTGAACAGTTTTAGAGAGTATTGCACATTTTGTATGGTGTTACATACACATTGGGGTTATATATACCACCACACAATTAATGTATTTTTGTTGAAAATGACTACAGTCCTCAATTTGTTAGCAAATGGACCTTATACAATAAGTACTGTATGTTTTGAAAACACTATATTTAACTGGAATTTGTCATTATCTCTATTACTGATGTGCTAATGAGCGTGCTTCAGGTTTTGCTGCCTCTTTTGTTTTCTTTCAATTATCTTGTTTTTTTTTTCTCTCCTCCAGTATCATAAGGTTTTGTTTAATAGCTATAATAGTGTTGTCTTGTTACCAAAAAGTCAGTACCAATACCAGTAAAATTCCAGAGTTCTCTGTACGAATTCCGATACTATAGCACATCTATTGTAACTAATTTATTTTATAATCTTCTTATGTTTAATTTTGAAAGTGGATGTACTTTGAGGGTTCAAATGTTTATGGTGAGAGTTTTTGCATTGTATGTATATCTCATGCTGCTCCCTTTTGAATGATTCTCCTCTTTCAATATTACCTTATTTGAAAGATTGGATGGTTATTTTTGTTTTATTTTTCTTTTGCAATATTTGACCAGTTTAAATAAAACAAGTGTTACAGCTTGTTCAACATATGTGTTCAGGTAAGATAAAAGCAATAATAAAACCTTGAATAATTAAGTGCACCACTGAATTTATTTAATGCTTTTGATCAAACATGGATTAAACAAGGACACAATCTTGAAAATGATTCAAAAGCAGTCCAAGATTAGATGAAAAGTTTATTGTATTTTTGGCCATTGCAGATGTTAAAACTTGCTAAATGGAGGATGTTTTTCTTTCATCGTCTCAGTTTTTCCTGCTTATCCAATGATCTGAAATGAACAAAATGGCACAAGAAACATGAAAAGGAACTAGTATTATGATACAGTCGTGATCTTTATTGTTTGTTAATTATAAATGTAAAGTGTATTATAATGATGATGAGATCTTATGAATTGCACTTACGCCATTAATCCAGCTGGTGTAGGCAGACACACGGGTGAAGACTGTTGGCTTCTTGGTGGTGTTACAACCCAATGAAGATACAAAGCTGGTCACACCGTGGACGACGTACTGACCGCTGACCTGACAGTTCAGAGGGCCACCAGAGTCACCCTAAAAACACCACAAGAGCAGCCAAAATGAGACAGTTTACTGCATTACCAAATACCTTCTCACAGGAAATAGTTCATGATCTGTTTGAGAGTCTTTCTTACATTACATCCAGAGTCGCTTGCGCCACCAGCGCAAACCATGGTGTTCTTCACAGTGCTTCCCCACCAGTCGCTACGAGTGCAGGTACTGTAGTCGACCACGGGCAGATAGGCCTGTTTCAGCTGAGCTGAGAGTGACCCCCCAGCTGCATGAAGATCAGAGGAGAGAAATGAGTCAGAAATGATTTCAGGCAACATCATGGCTGATTTGTTGTACTTGAAGCTAAACTGACTCGATGTGAGGCCCCAGCCGGTGATGTAACAGGGGTTGTTGTGGGGCAGAACCTGTCCAGAGGGTGGCAGGGTGGCCAGCTGCACATATGAGTTCAGAGAGGCGCTGGAGGACAGGCGCAGAAGGGCGATATCATATCTGAAATGCACAGAATGGACAGTCTACAAGTTAGATTTCACACATTTATCATGCTAGGGGGAGCTATAACATTAGAAAATCTTTGATACAATCATGTATGTTGTGCTGATGCGTGTAATTGTACATTTATGTTGCATTAACATTAGGTCTAAAAGTCGATACAGTCAAGTAAGCTGAAAAAATTAAATTGTAGATATATTGTATATGCTGTGTCAAAGTTATATTGCATGATTGTTGATATATAATATGTTGAAATTACTGTATTTTATGTGTTAGGAATAATTACTCAGCTGGTCATTGTTCCCAAACAGCAATTTTTAAATATATTTCAAAATATACAAAAATGTATATATATGTATTAAATATTTACCAAAAAAAAAATTTTCATAAATATATATACTATCAGTCTATTTTTTGTACATTTTTGAAAATACATTTTATAAATATAAATAATAAAATTTTAAAGCATTTATTATATATTTTGCCCTATGTATTTCAATACAAGAAAATACCCACATAGGCCACATATTTTACAAGACTCAAAAAAAAAAACATGAAACACTTAAATTAAATAATTAAAAAAAGATATTTTTAAATTTTACCTGTAGCCTATATTATATTAAAGCAGACTAGCAACAAGAACACTGCAACAATATATGTTAATACTACTGAAGAATTCCTCCGAGGTCATATTTCATTGTATGAAACGAAATAGCCTAGCGCGAAGCGATACAAGAGACATGAAAGTAGCCCCGAACAGATACAGTACAAACGTTGCTATGGAGTAATGGTTGCTTGACAGTTATTAATGAGCAAATCTCTGACAGCTGAATTCCGCAATTGACCAGTCACAATCAAGCATTGAAGAACTGTCAATATAGTTGAATATGTTGCGTTAAAGTTAAATTGCTGAGGAAATGAGATATAATAAGGTTGTAATAGTTGTTGATACATTTGTGTGCTGAGTTGTGTCAATATAGTAGCCTGCTCTTTGTGTTCGTTAAAGTTATGTAGCTATAATTGTCCATACAGTCGAGCGTGTTGAGTTAAAGGTGGGGTAAGTGATTTCTGGTAGCCAATGTTGATATTTAAAATCACCAAAACAAACACGCCCCTACCCCAAAAGGGTCTCGCACCTATTTTGATAGCTCCGCCTTACACATACCTACGCAACCCAAGCAACGATTAGTTCTGTGAAACAAAGCAAAACTCAT
Organism: Sinocyclocheilus anshuiensis; assembly: GCF_001515605.1. NCBI lineage: Eukaryota > Metazoa > Chordata > Actinopteri > Cypriniformes > Cyprinidae > Sinocyclocheilus > Sinocyclocheilus anshuiensis. The sequence continues at coordinate 26,716 of NW_015536527.1, forward strand.
TATAATCAGTGATGCTGTCTACACTGGATGCGGCGCGGCGCAACACGACACGACAAATCTGTACTGTACCGTACTGACACAAATTTCAAATGATTTTCAATGGTCGCTTTGTTGCATCCAGTGTAGACAGACTTTAGCTGTTGCGGCACGGTGCGACGCGACAACTGTCGCATCCGGTATAGACACGTTGTAAGCCTTCTTTTGTTCCGCAGACGTTTTCCTCTTTTGTTTTTTATCCGCCATCTCTATCTTTCTGTCCTTGCTCGGCTCGGCTAATGACCGTCCTGTGCACTGAACGCTCTCTCCTCAGCATCATTAGAAGACACGCCCCTTACTGCTGATTGGCTACACGTTTGTTTTGGTACTCCGCCCGACTCAATTTTCTGAAGCGTTTTTGAAAAAATACATACCCCACCTTTAAAGTTATACGTGTAATTATATATTGTGTATAATTGTCACCACAGTCATGTATGTTGTGTATGTAATGTTTACATACCCAGAAGCCACACTGTTGCTGTTCCAGTTAGGGTGGACGTAGACGTTGCTGACGCTCATGTACTGCTCGCGACCCTCCTGGGTGTAGATGTCGTGGTCACCCAGAACAACACGCCAAGTTCTCGAGCTGCACAGGAAACACATTTAAGTAAACAAGGGTAAAGTCAGGAAACAAGCGTACACTTTTGAATTTATTACATTTGCTCTGTATAGACGCTTTCCTGAAGGCGTGAAATATTCAGTCATTTTTGTCAAGTCATTTTTTTATAGTGCTTTACTATAAAAAGTAGCTTCATAAGAAAGTAAGAGTTTTGGTTCATTTCAGTAACTATGCAAAGTTCATTCATTATGAAACAAGTTAAATTCAGTATGTAAGCTTACTTCCACCACTGAATTAAAAAAAATAAAAAGGGTAATTGTGACATTTTATCTTAAAATTCAGACATTTTTCTTGCAATTGTGAGTTTACACCACACAATTCTGACTTTTTCCCTGTGATTTTATGTCTCACAATCCTTCTGAGAAAACAAGTCAGAATTGTGAGATAAAAAAGTCACGATTATCTTTTCACTGAAGGTGAGTTATAGCTGCCACCAGAGAGCAGACTGCGACAATCATATGAAAGTGAGAAGGAACTTTATACTGTATGTGATCTCTCACAGATTTTTCAGATGTGTTTGTTGTTTTTTAACAATCTAGATACAGAAAACTTTCATTACGTGTCAACGCAGTGGGCAGCAGTCATCACCCAATTAGCTCTGATCAGACTCCCACCACAGGTATGATAGTAGCTGCCGCCAGACAGGTACTGGAGAGAGATCTGGGAAAGAGGCAGTGAATTTGTTAGAATCAGAAGATTTGAGGGGGAAAACAATAGAAACGCCCTCATTTCAATATGAGTGGTCTTTGAAACTTGATTAAAATAACCCAGCAAGTAGACTGGATTTAATTCATGCTGAAAAATGCAGCTTGAAATGGTTTTACTTGGTATCAAGCTAGTTTTTAACGATCATTCTGATGCCAGCCTGCCTTGTAGGCCATCTTTGTCAAGATTGTTAGTGAAACAGCAACTAACTTTCAACTACATTAAGAAAAATATCTTGACCACCTTAACCTTGTACATATGCAAGGTTAACCATATCCATTTAGAGGTGGAAAAACGCCAAAACAGCTTATTTATTGCGTTATTGTTAAGATGTTTTACCTGCCAAGGCCAAGAGTTGGGTCTTGCCACCTCTCCACCAATGACCCTCTGCTCAGGGGTCTCCTCCAGATATCTGGGCTCAGCCAGCGCTGGATACAAAAACACACTTAGACATAGGACTGCAGTATTATTGCAGTTTGAGTTCATATAGACTCAATTTTTAAAGTTCTGAGTATTGCATGCATTGTAAATTAGCAAAATCTAAGCTAAATGCAAATGATTCTCTCAATAGAAACAGACAAATGTCTTACCCAGGGCGACCAGCACACTCAACAACAGGATCCTCAGCATGTTTGCAGTCTGTTTGGACTTTCTGCACTCTGAACACTCCTGTCATCCGTATATATGTGCCCGCAGAAGTTCACAGAACAGGTGTTTTCTCATGGCTGATGCCCACAGGTGTGTGAATCCCACAGATTTCACCACTGCCAAGGCCAATGTGCCAGTTGCAGAATAAACTTGTTTATCTAGATTGACACAAATGCTTGACCTGAATTAACTTTGAGTTAGTTCATTTCAGTATTACTCTTATGCTTCTTATATAAAGTTCCTGTACAGTATAATTGAAAGTGCTCATTTTGATGTCACGTTTATTTTAAGTTTTAACTTTAAAAAAGTTTTTTGTCTTTAATATATTTTTTTCATTAGTTGTTTTTATGTATTATGTTTTACTTTTTGTTAATAGTCCATTAACTCTTTTTATGAACATGATGACAATCGGTTTATTAATTTTAAATTATATTATATTGGCATAAGGATTTTTTTTTAAGTTAAGTATGTTTAAGGTAGGTTTATGTATGTATATGAATATATATATACACACACATAATTATTATATTAATATTAATAAAAATGTTTTTATTTAGTTTATTTAGATTTAGAATATCACATTATATATGTATGTATATATATATATATATATATATATATATATATATATATATATATACACACACAAACAATTTGTTACAAATGATAACAAAAATTCATAAATACTATACTGTATAGTATATACTATATAGTTATATATAATTGTGTAATTTTGTAGCATGGAACAGTTTAAAATATTTAATAATAAAATCTAAATAAGCTGTTTAAGTGAATTATTTTTTATTACTTAACTAGTTTCAATTTATGCTGACGGTTTTTTTCCTTTGTGAATTGTAGGGAGTGTGTTTGCAGGTTCACTGCTGATATTGATAAGGAAACGGTGGCCTCAGCATGATAAGACTTATATTTGGCATTTCCAGGAGTTTCCAGGAGTCACAAATGCATGTCACCTGTTGTAGAGCAATGGATTATTTATACAACCCTAAACTTTAATATTTGATGTAGAGCACAGAGATCTTAACACAGATCTTAACACAGTGACAACACAGATACTGTGATTAACTCTTATTGTTACTAAATTACTCCTACTGTCAAAGTAACTTCAACTGCTCGATTGGGTTTCAATGACAGTTTTTATGCTGAACACTAGAGGGAGGCAGTGCACAGCATACCGAAACCTGCATACTGAATTTATTATTTTCTGGAAACTTCCATTGGTGTGGCTCAGAGCCTTCTTTTACCTTCTATTCTTTTTCACTGTTGAAGCAAACATCATATAGATAGATATGCATGAATGGATAGATGGATAGATCTACGTACACAGGTAATTTATTCGCTACACTCTGATACTGTGTTTTGAGGAGTTGCTGACCACCGCTGACCTCAATGTGATGACGTGACCTTTCACTATGACTAAAAACATTTATTCTTCTCACCTCTTTTCAAAGGTCACATGCTGGTCACTGAGGTGCCTTCAAAGAAATCACATCCCATTTAAATCTGGGGAAAATCTGAGCAGGTCTGACTGAATTGTTTTTCTTATCTTGAACACATGTTTCTCTTACCATATTTTTGTAGATTTTGCAAGATGAATGTCAATTGATTCTGTGGCATTTTTTCAAGTAAATAGTTTGTAAAGATTATTTAAGGGGAGACACTTCAGGCAAAACACTTTTTTCATGCACCTGTCAATTTTGAGATTTTGGGCTTTTTGGCTTTTCATAAAGTGTTGATGAAGACTAGTGGAAAGAAAGCATCCAAAAGACACTGTTAAATGCTTATTTTATAGCATTTTATCTATTTGTTTCAATAGATTTCAATTACAATACATATTTTTAAAGGCCGTTTTCTCAAAATGAGTTTTTTCTCCTACACTGAGCCATAAATCTCCACTTCAGTAGCACTTACACACACCAAACTTAAAATTTTTATTCCTGTATATATTCTGAAGATTTCTACAGAGGGATTTGTTCATATATAATGTGCTTGATTGTATACAACATTTTATTCCCCCCAAAATTGTGAAAATATATTGTTTTCTGGCTGTTCAAAGATTTTTCTGAATTATGGAGTGACAAAAAGAGATACCCAAAATTCTCTCTGTAAAAACATTTGACTCTAATATGTGAAAAAAATTAAAGAATTTTGAAACTGACTTCATCCAGTGTTCAGATTTTTGTACTAGAAAGTTATGCAAATTAGTGCATATTTCATTAAATAATTCCTCATTTGCATATTTAAACATAACATTTTAGAAAACTTGTAATACAAAAAATGTTTGCAATTATCAATGTAATCAATCAACTGGGTAAGTAAGGTGATAACTATTAGTTAATATTTTTACCCTATTCACCTGCAGTGTCTCGCCTTAAAAAATGAAATGTATTATATAAAAGCATCTATTATTAATATATTCAAAATATAAAATAAAAGGAGCAGTAAGTAATAATGAACAGAAGAGGGCCCTAAACTGAGCCTTGGGGACATTTTTTGATTTGATTTGATCAAAAGCTGCACTCAGATTGAGTCAACAGACCAGAATCTGCTGCCATCAGCAGGTCATTAGTGATTCTGACAGCAGTAGTTTCTGTACTATGATGTGAGAGAACCCTGATTGAATAATATTGAATAGTTATCTTTTACGAAACTATGATGATACGTCATCATACATGCCCCCCAAGAAAAAAATAATTCAGGCCTTCTATAGCTGTACAAATTATGAGTTTGATTCTCAAAACTCAAAATACCAAACAGTAGGGCATTTACCAGACTGACTCAACATGTGACAATCTTTCATCGCTTCTTTCATGTCTAACTCTTTGACATTGGCCTTGACTTTAGTTTTAGCTTCATTTAGTTCATTCCCAGCTCAGTCTTCAGTCCTGAGCTCATAAAAACTTCTTTCACACAGCTTCACGATGTAAATGGCAGCAGTCCAAAACTTGTGATCGCTCACACAAAAGATCTGAGAACAATAGGAAGACCAAATCACCTTTTATACTGTCACTAATTAAAGCAGAAGTCATTAAAGCGCCTCCGTTTGGATTATTCTCTTATCAGAGTCCATTAGAAAGATAGCCGTCCTGACTGGTAATTGAGCCGGCGCTGACGCCAACATCTGGGCCTTTGGGCTGAGACCAGAAGTGGCCCATCCGTGGCTCTACCACTTCACACAGGCTTCAGTCCCATCATCCGTCACTCTCACGGCACCTCTGAGAATCACGTCTGAATCAAACGTGCGGATCAGATGGGGAGGATGTTTTAATTAAAGATGTTTGTTCACGATAGAATGTCATCACTTAATGAAGGGAGGATTTGAGCTCCCACAAATGAGTTTGTGAGGTTTGAAAGTTAATGACTTGTGCTGATGAAATTCATGGGGGGCGTTCAGAACATTTCCGAGAGTTTTTCACGAAACGAGTCTGGATTTAGTCAGAACTTTAAAATGTTTAGATAACCCCAAAAAGCTGGAGTAATGTTCTCGTCTACAAGAAAACACGCCCTATGATTTAATACTTTCCATGTACACTATGTGAAAATGCATTTTTATAATCTCTTTGTTTCATCTGCTGATATATTTTTAAAGCTAAGTCTCTTTTTAGATTACTTAATTTGCAGTAGAATAGATGCTTCAGAATTTCAGATGGAGAGAAATAGTATACCAGAGCATGAAAATCATGAATGTCTCTTTGCAAACAGCCTCAAACCAGCTGTAAAAATGTGGTTTAACATTTGAGTTATATAATTTCATTTGAGTTCTTTATATATATATATATATATATATATAGATATATATATATATATATAT
>NW_015536527.1:32720-49060 GCF_001515605.1 Sinocyclocheilus anshuiensis
AAGGGGGTCTGAATACTTTCCGTACCCACTGTGTATATATATATATATATATATATATGAATGAATGAATGAATGAATGACCCTCACACAGTATAATAATTTTAGCACCTTTTCTCTTTGTACTTTGAGTTGAATGCAGTCCAGGCCAGAGAAGAAAGACATGAGTGGCCTGTCTCTCTCTCTCGCTCTCTCTCTCTCACTGCAGGTCTCTCTTCCGCTGTGTCCTGTCGTCATGAGAGTGTCAGCAGAGGCTGCTGTGTTCCGGCACATCATCCAGAGCTCCATCAGATAACGGGAAACTCGACGCCACATCGGGAGATTTTTTTCCATCGCTGATAGCGCCTCGCAGTCTAGCGAGCTGCAAAGAATGCTGCAGATCCCGTGGGGTTCGAGTACACGCTCTGAACGTCCGTCTCACACACACTGGCCGTGACCCCCGTGGACGGACGTCCCCTGCCCGCGTTGATGCAGGTTCATGGCGTCGCGGGCAGGTGAAAGCTCTCAGAGCTCGTCATGTCAACAACCGCATGTTCCCCGAGAGACACGTCACATTTACAGAGGTCAGACACTTCATGCTGCTTTATTCATACATACTTGATAGTCCTCCTCAGAATATATGGATTTATATGTTATTAGGGCTGTAATAATATATCGTTTTACAATATATCAGGTTTAAGAAGTAAAAAATTTGCATCAAAAATGGTAAACCCAGAAGGTCACACATTTGGAATTGAAACATATTATTTAAAAATATACAATATTTAAAACTTTGTAGATTAGGCACATCAGACCGCAAGCATATATGTGTCTAACATATTCTGTAATGCCAGATTTAGCATTTTAATGAACAGTTCTTTTTTAACGGTTTATCGTGTATCTTAGAAGTAATGATTTAAAAGTACAATTTTAATTTTATTTTGGCTTTGTTTAATGTATCGTGAAAGCATCGTAACATGAGATCAGTATTATGTATCGAACCAAATCTGACTTGTAATTTGTAAATAAATAAGTTATTTTAGTAGCATGTTATTAATTGATTTAGAAGCTTTTTTTTTTTCGTTTAGGGTGATTTGAACAGTCCCAAACAAGTATTAAACTTGGGCCAGTGTGTAACCAATTAGAGTTCCCAAGCAATCGCATAGCAACACACTAAAAATACATTCAGAACAGCTTAGAAGCTGCATAGTGATGCCCTGGCAATCACATACGATCTTAGTAAGAGTTTATAAACATAAAAACTTAGTTATACATACAAATATTCAAGATTTCAACTCGCATTCAATGTATTTGTAGCGCAGAGACTGAAAATCACACGGATTAGAGGCAGCCCATCATCAGAAGATTGTGTATCGGCACTTTGGATTTTAAAATGTGAGCTAGACAGCTCTGCATTTCACGTTGGTAAAGTTAGTTTGACGTTTGACATTCATTAGACATTCGGGTTTTTTGCCAATTAAACTCTTTGCAGCTTTTATGTTTTGAGCCCAAACTAACTCAGATAGACATAAATATATGCCCTTTATGTTGCACAAGGCTTAATTTCTAAGAATTAAAAAAAAAAAAATTTTTAATAAATAAATAACCATTTAAATTAATTAAACAATTTAACTACGTGACATTATAATATAAAACCAATACTAAAATGTTCGGGAAAACATATCTGTTATTGCACAAAGCTCCGTTTTTGGAATTACAATTTTATGTTTTTTTTAATAATTTTACAACTTTTAAAGTATGCAATAATATAAATCCATTAAACGACAACACCATTTGATCTAAAGGTATCAAACAAACTGTAAAATATTCAGAATATTATTCAATTTAATGCACAACGCTTGTTTTTTCAGATTATGCCTTTATTTTTTTTATTCCTAGAAATTAAGCCTTGTGCAACATAAAGGGCATATATTTATGTCTATCTGAGTTAGTTTGGGCTCAAAACATAAAAGCTGCAAAGAGTTTAATTGGCAAAAAACCCGAATGTCTAATGAATGTCAAACGTCAAACTAACTTTACCGCCGTCTGCATTTCCATAAATGATCTGAGCGAAGCGCCGGATGATGTTTGGATTGATTGGCACTGGCTGAAATTCAGACGCACAGCGTATTGACTTCTGCGTTCCTCTTCTATCTGCGGGTGGTCTTGAGTGATGTCACAGGTCAGGGTCATATGACTATGTTGACAGCGGCCGACGCAAAACCGAGAGCAAGGTCGAGCAGAAATCAGTGACCATGAAACTGCTCAGGTGTCAAAACCAATCAACAGAGCATTGCATGCGGAAGAACTGAGAGCTGCTTGTTCATATGGAGATCTTTATATTGTGAGGTTTGCATATCTATCTATCTGTCTGTCTGTCTGTCTCTTTCTCTCTCTAACTGTCTCTTTCTATCTATCCATCCATCCATCAGTTCATATGTCTGTCTTTCTGTGTATATAAATCTATCTGTCTGTCTATCTTTGCATCCATCTGTCGGTCACCTGTATGCCTCTCCGTCTATCTATCAATTTGTCTGTCTGTCCATATATCTGTCTGTCTCTCATTCAATCTTTCTATCGAGTCGTCTGTCTGTATATTTGCCCGTCTCTATATATATCCCTCCATATAAAATCTAAAAAAGCATCCCGTTTGGGTTAATTGGGTTAAGACTTTGCTTTAAACATAAACAATAGAAGTTTATAGTTTGTCCTAATTTAATTAGTTAAGTTAAGTGTGTGTGTGTGATATCAATGTCTTCTTGCATCCTGACGCTGGGGAAAATGATCCACGGGCCAATTTACAACCTTTAATTGCAATTAAACCACAACAGAAGCGATCGATAAGAGCCTGCTAACTATATCAGCTTGTGTGTTTGCACACCTTGAGCTTTTTCGTCATCACACTCTCCTCTTAAACACCTCCAAACTGTCTTTCTCTTTATTATCTCTTGTCTTCCTCGTTCTGTGACTTTTCTCTTTGAGACGGGCGAGAATGAGAGCTTTCTCTTTCAGCCTTTTCCTCCGGGACAGATGATCCAGAGGAGGCCGGAGTGGCTGATTGATAGTGGGAAGTCTTGCGCATTCATCTCTGTCGCTGCCGTTCGGCCGATGGCCGCCTCTAAACCGCGCTCTCTCTCTCTCCAGTGCTGGGCTAAAAGGTAATTAAGAGCGGCCCTCTGCGCGGATCTATCAGTGTCAGAATGTGTCAGCGGCCGCGGAGGACTGCGGCCTGATTTGTTGTCCCACCCTCAACAGCACACATTTAGGTGGGTACAGTATATAAAACACATGAAAAAAATATGGTTTCAGTACTATATATAAAAACAATAAAGGCATAATCTGAAAAAACACCTCAACAGCACAGGCGATATTTTACATCATCATTTATTCAGGCACTGCTAATGTGACGACCTGCTTCGTGCTGATGTTTCTTTGAAGAGACCAACTTCACTAGAACTCCTCTTGCCTCAGGAAAGTTTTGTTGCTCAGTGGTTGCTCTTTAATAGCTCACTGAAGTTTTTAGTTGTGTTTTATTGAAGTATCAACTTTAAAAAAAATAAAGATATAGTCAGTTGTTGCCATACAGTAAAAGTATAGAACTATAAAATGAATGCGAAGAGCAACAGAGATGATTTGATCTTGAATGAGAAATGTGTGAGTTCATATTGAGATCTTTGCCTTTTCTTTACAGGTTTTCTGGCAAATCTGAACACAGTTTGAGACATCACTGAGATCTCTTCTGAAACTAGGGTCTTTTTCAGCAGAAGAAACATCTGAGAAGAAAATTCCCCATTTGCTCTCACTTTTATCTCTTTGCTGTCTTGGAGAAAGGATTGAGACAGCAAAGAGTTTTGTGGCTATAATTTAACTATATGTTAAATGCTACACTCTAAAAAATGCTGGGTTGTTTTTTCAACCCAAATGCTGGGTTGAGACTGATGGGTAAGGACGTTTCCCCATTTGCTCTCACTTTTATCTCTTTGCTGTCTTGGAGAAAGGATTGAGACAGCAAAGAGTTTTGTGGCTATAATTTAACTATATGTTAAATGCTACACTCTAAAAAATGCTGGGTTGTTTTTTCAACCCAAATGCTGGGTTGAGACTGCTGGGTAAGGACGTTGGGTTGATTTAACCCAATTTGGGTTGAAAATTGGTCTTGATCTATAACCCAGCGGTGCTGGGTTGGGAGCGCGGACACATTAACATCGGACGACACCAGTGCAAGAAGCCGCCATTTTCTCAGCATCTTCAGATGGAAGCGAGTGAAAGACGTTTATGGTAAGTAAAGATTAAAGGGTAAGTTCACCCCAAAATGAAAATTCTGTCATTAATTACTCACCCTCATGTTGTGCCAAACCCGTAAGACCTTCGTTCATCTTCGGAACACAAATTAAGATATTTTTGATGAAATGTGAGAGCTCTCAGACCCTGCATTGACAGCAATGCAACTGTAATATTCCCAGGTCCAGAAACTTAGTAAGGACATCGGTAAAACAGTACACGTGACATCCGTGGCTCAAATTCAGTTTTGCGAAGCTACGAGAATACTTTTTGAGCGCAAAGAAAACAAAAATAACAATTTATTCCACAATTCTTCTCCCGAGTTACGTCTTCCGCCATTTTGGTACCCAAGACCATAATCGTCATAATCAGCATTGTTTACGTTTTAAGGAGAAAGCCGCGCATGAACGTAATCTGCATAATCAGTGTTGTTTATGCTTGGGGGAAAGCATGCGTTTGTGTTGTGATACTCTTAATTTGTGTTCCGACGATGAACGAAGCTCTTACGGGTGTGGAACGACATGAGGGTGAGTAATCAATGACATCATTTTCATTTTTGGGTGAACTATCCCTTTAAAAATGTAAAGTCATCATTCATTGTTTGTGTCCGGGAATATTTTGAGATTTCATATAACGCGGAAATAGTCCGAAAAGAGCTTATATTGAAAAATGCGCGGACGCGGTTTTCACCTCATTTGCATGTCTTAATTTTACTTAATAGTCTCTTTTACTGAACGGAAGAGATACTTTTAATATAATGTCAGTGAGTATCTTATGTCACATTTACATAAGATTTTACAATATTTAGACTTTTTGAGGTGTTAATAGAGGGTTATTAACAGATTTACATGTTAATTCGTTATCTTCTTTTTCGCGGTTAAACTGAATATAAGTTAGTTTCCTAAAGGAAACGGCGTTATGTAAAAAAGTCTAATCTAATTATTTTGATGCTGATGAAGTGTTAATTGTTAAAAGTAATGGTTTGCGTGTAATATTTCAGACTTGTTCAGCTTGTGTCTTCATTGTGCCTGCGCCAGGAGTTAACGACACAGAAGCCAGCTTGTGTGAGGAGGAGGCGATTTTCTCAGCTTCTTCAGAAGAGAGGGAAAGACGGTTTAAGGCAAGTAACGTTCATAATTCCATGTTATACATTTTTTTTGTTGACTAAGAGTAAAAGAATGCTTGTTATATGTAGATGTTGAAAGCCAGATACATAGGAGAGCTTCATTCTTTTGAGATGTTCTTTTCTTGTTGACATTTTGATGCAACAACAGTATGATGACTTGTTCACATTTTATTTAAACCATTGATGTCTGTGTTTTTCATTGCAGAACTCAAACCAACTTTGGAGTTGTCTGATTTGGAGAGTCATCATTCTTGGTCTTTCTTTCTTAAAGGAATAGTTCACACAAAAATCATTGAATCACCATCATGTCATTCCAAACCTATAAGACTTTTGCCTATCTTCGGAACACAAATGAAGATATTTTTAATTTTCTCTCATTATTTTTTGTTAATCCATTGAAAGTCTAGATAATCAATATTTTCAAGCTTCAAAAATACAGAGTTATTGTAGAAGTAATCCATGCCAATATTTATATATTAATAAATCTTAAATTATATCTGTTCATACCATATGTGGCAATCATGTCTGTTCAGAAGAAAATGTTGGTCTCCCAGAATTGGAATGGAGGACAAAATTGAAGAGAATATTAAAAAATATATTTATGTGTGTTCCAAAAATTAGCAGAGTTTATATGGGTTTGGAACAACATGGGGGATAGTAAATAATGTCCATTTTCATTTTTTGGTGAACTAACCCTTTAAAGAGCAGCCCTCCACATTCATAGAAATTTGTGAGGTATGTGAATGTCATGTCTGTTTTAATGTTTCAGTAAAGTAGCTTTCTGAAAGCAATATATTTATTTAAACAATTTTAAATGCCCTAACACTGGTGCTGCTATTGTAGCATTCTAGAGCGCTGTGGTAGACAGAGACATTAAACAACCACACAAAGTGGTTGAAATTATAAAACAGACTAGTTACCTACCCTTACAGATGTGGATGCACCTCTATCTGAAAATGGTTTAATTTTAACTAAATGTTTTCTTTTTTAAATGATTTTCTCTTTTTAGGCCACTGATGAAGAACAGGTGGTGACTTGGATGACTGCTGGTCAAAGAGGAGAATGTCCTTTACCCCAAACTGATGCAACAGTATTCATAACTACATCAATTATCATAAAGAGATCATGAAAATTGGCAGTGATGCATGTTCTATATGTGTTCATGGACTATGAAACAAACAGTAAGTGTATAATCTGTATAAAGAGATCATGAAAATTGGCAGTGATGCATGTTCTATATGTGCTCATGGACTATGAAACAAACAGTAAGTGTATAATCTGTAGAAACAAAATGTTAAATGCTTATGTGTTGTTGTTTAGTAGAAATGGAGTTCACACTCATTCATACACGTGCTCACATTCCTTCGCATATATGCTTGTTAAATGTTATAATATCAGTGTTAATGTTGTGGTTTATTTTTTGTACTGTCATGCCAGCATAGTTTGTAAAAAAAAAAAAACGTAACTATTAACTAATTGTACAATTATTGTATAATAATGTTTTGTATAATAGTTTTATGCAATATACAAAATTTACCAAAAAAAGTAAAATGTGGTCTTAAAAGTTATATTCAACAAATGTTCAATGCTAAATTTATCAACTCTGTAGCTGTTATTGCCATACTTTTCTGCATTTCTTCTCACATGCATGTTACTTTTGACTGTTTTCACTTGTTGTAGTTTTTAATAAATATTTACCTTTTGATAGTCATTCTGTGTGTGTAAAGTTTGAGTGTACTTATTAGTCAACTTAAAAGTTGACAAATTCCACATTCTTTCTCTCATTCTTTCTTTAGAGGAAACAGACCAAACATATTGATGACATCATCCCGCACTCTTAATTTTTTGTCCAATCAAATTGAAAGAGAGCCCCATCCCCCAAGTTTGAAATATGACCTGCCTTTAAACAACTAGCAAATTGTTTGTTGATGTGACTTTATTGGTTGCTTTATTAATTTATTCATTTTTTGTTCAGTATTGTCCTGCTCCAACTTCCTGTTTCAAGGGGAAGTATGTCAACACTGAGAAGAAAACTGCTCTTCATTTCATTTAATAATTTGTGATTTTTCTTTCTGACTGGTAGGTCTTATCCTATTGTTCTTCAGCCACAAACCTGTCAAACCGTAAATTAATGGCTTACTGACAATGAGGTAGAAATGAGGTACTTATTCAGTGCTGGTTGACACTCATGACATGTCAAATTGAATAAGTTGTCAAACTGGCAGATAAGGATAATAAATCATTTTAACTCTAATTATTTCCCCTTGTTTACAATTTAAACCACACAGAAAGTGTTTGCACATTGAGTTAAACGCTGTTTAGCTATTTATATATATTCTGTCGTTTTTAGAGATGTTTTTGTTTTTCAACTTTATTAGCATCCTATTTATTGTCGTTATACATATCATTAATGAAAGACAGCAGAAGAGCAGCATTTTTAATCATTCAAAAACACAAACACATCCCCTAATTGCTGCTTTTTGTCAGCATATCGTATAAGATGTCCCATTTTCGACCGGTTTCTGGTTCGAGTACAGCTAAATAATTTAGCGCTGAATGAGGAGCGTCGCTATCTTATGAGGCGTGAACATTAATGCCCGCGCATGCTGTGTTCATTAAGAAAACCAATTAATACAGGCAGCTTAAATCCTGTAATAGAGGACGTGTTTCTCACCAGTCCGGCCGGAGATGAGAAAGGCTTGTGTATTCCGCGCCATAATCTTGACATTCAGGGAACCTTTGTTCTCTGAATCCATTGTGAATTATGTCAATCAAATTTAAACGGTGGCATTTTGGGCTGGAGCGTTTCGACCACGCGGTCTCCAGGTATCAACATTCGCCCGCGCATTTGACTGAAGGTGAAGTAAATTAACCCGCCACGTTCACAGCTGAGGACTGGCGCTGAGCTAATGAGCTAATCACCCATGGATGATTTCAGAGGCTGTTATCATTTGAGTATTGAACACTTCTAGTAAAGGTGAAGTCGGACAGAATGAGGCTTGTGCTGTATATTGATACTGTTTGAAGCTTGCTAAGTGCGGTAAAATAACTCGAATCAGGGAAGAAAACATGTTCACTGGATGTTGTCCCAGTTGAAAAAATTTTTTCAACAGGGGTGTAATCATATTTCACAGACATTTTAAGAAAGATCACATCTTGAATAAACAGTAGGCCTATATTTGATATCTTTGACTATTTAATTTATATGTATTTAATATTTACACTGCAAAAAAACAATGTAATTAGGCCTACATAATTATATACTACATTTATGTAGGCTATTTTAGGGTTGTGAAATGTGCAAATCTTGCTTGACATATAGCCTAAATATTTTTAAATAAAATTAAATGTAATATTTAAATGTAATTAGGCCTACATAATTATATACTACATTTATGTAGGCTATTTTAGGGTTGTGAAATTTGCAAATCTTGCTTGACATATAGCCTAAATATTTTTAAATAAAATTAAATGTAATATTTAGTTTGACCTCCTGACCGTATCTTTAAGTTTTGTCTTTACTTTCTTTATATACTCCACTTTGCTGATTAAGTTGCTCATTTTAAACAATTTCGCCCTTAATTTGCAAAACAAGCAATTATGGTTCACAGAAGTTGCACAACCACCAATCTTTAGAAAGTTCCCTGTGTCATGCTTACCTTGTATCAGGTTAGCAAATGAATCCTGAATTTTAAATGTCTTGCACACAAACATCATGCCAAAGTGTTTAGCATTCAGGCATCTTATTTTATTAGTAGAACATAAATGAATATTTATTGAATTATATCTTTTAGGAATTACTCGCTTGAACAATTGCAAATTGAAATGGAGCTGCACCTGAAAGAAATAATGACCCCACAATTCAGGAGGACAGAACGTGTTGTGCACAGTATTAAGACCTTCATAATTCATCTCTCAGCCCTTCAAACTCAAGACAAGCATGAAGTAATAATGAAAAAGAAAAGGTGAGTGAACTTCTGACTGTTAAGTTGTGCTCGTACAGCTTTAATGAAAAACTAATATGAAGTTTCTCAAAGGGATGTTGGAAATGGCATAAGGTAAAGCCCTAGATTACTCTGATCAGACTCACGTGGCAGGACGATTCGAATTGCTTCCCAACCAACTGTAATTAAAAACCAGCAATAGTTTAATGATCGGGTATGCTTCAACATTTCACAAAAAGTGTCTTCAGAACAACCCACAAAGTCCCATAAAGATCTGCTTTTGACAGCGATAGTTGCCCTAAGTGCAGATCTGCGTGAGTTAACGCTCTTCCTCATGAATTATATAGGCACATGTATGAGTTGTTGACCTACAGATGAACATTCCTCGTCATGACTCACATTTATCTGGCATGAACAGAGCAAGTAGTTGTCAAAGAGCTGAACATGGAAAATGCCTTGCCGAGTAATTTTGGACATCCGATACATGCTCAACCTCGCCAGCAAAAGTACGCAGAAAAACAAACGGTGGACTGCTCTGCATTAAAATAAAAGTTCAATACATTGCAAGTACCATTTAAGGTTTGTATTTTTGTTTTTCATTAGAAGATCATATATGTTCAGATATATAAAAGAAATCTAAAAACAGCATTTCAAGAATTAATCACCAATCTAGCTATTAATCAAGTCGAGATGTTTACTTTAGAGATTATGGACTGGTTAATCTATGTTTGCACTGAATGAATTTGATTACGTAAGTTCTTAATGTCATTTTCAGGCAGTTTTGTTCACTTACCAAGACAATCTAGTTTTAATGTGATTTTTTTTCTGTAAAAGTTTATTTTTACAAGTATGAAATGTTAAACATTTACAGAATCTCACACAATGTTATCTGCGGTATACGTCACTTTTTGGCAAATGTCGTCAATCTTTGCCAGAGGTCTTCAACCCTGCTCCTGAGGACCCAATGACCTGCAGAGTTTATTTTCAACCTGCTTCAGCACATCTGCCTAATTTCAAGCAATCCTGAGGTGCCTGATTAGCTTCGGGTGTGTTTGATTAGAGTTTTAGCTAAACTCAGGGACAGTGGGTCCCCAGGAACAGGGTTGAAGACCTCTGATTTATGTATAAAGAAAACCGTCTCGGATACTGTCAAGTCAAATCACCTTTATTTTTATAGTGCTTCATACAGTAGAGATTGTTACAAAGCAGCTTTACAGTACAGGAATGTAACTAAATCAAACTGATGCAAACTTCAAACAGGAGGCAAATCCAAAATTCAAGACAATAGTGTCATTATCCATTTCCAGTCAGTTCAGTGTCGGTTCAGTTCAACAACTGTGTAATTGTTTGTTGATTGTGAAATAAGATCAGTTAAGCAATAAGCAGCTCTACTGAAGACAGTAGCGTCGTTATTCCTTTCGCACAGCTGCATAGATTGTATGAATAGTATGGTAGTATGCTGAACAAAGCTATAAGCATTTGATAGCGTTGATCCAGAACATTTGAACCTTTCCCCCCCAAAACAAAAGATATCAAACGACTTCCACTTTCCTGGAGACAAGTATGTCCTTGGACGTTCCTGAATGTGCCTCTTGTCTTTGCTCCGTGTCACGCTGAACCCTGCAGGACCTCATTATAGCTAATCGTCCATCTGTCCATCCCTCAAGGGCCGGCCAACATTCCCTCAACTACGGCTGATCGGAATGCCAAGAAGACAGTTTTTTGGAAATGCTTGCTGGCTTGTGGTTTGTCAGAGCATGAGGTTACAACACAGTGAGGTCAACAGCCTTTTTGCTTCTTGGACTCCTAAAATTGCTGCATGGGGGTCGAGCAGACGTGAATTTATTAATCTCAGATCCCATTCACTGAGAAGAATCTGGCAGGCTGTGAAAAGGCCGCATCTGCTTGAATTCTCAGCATGGAGCGAAGCAATTGTGTACGCTTTTGTTTTTTAGGTCTGGTTCCAATTTAAATAAAATACTCCCTAATAGATAATTAAAGTTACTAGTTCAACGTAAAAGAATGGTTCAACACAGAAATTTGATGAAATTTGCAGAATGCCCCTGCAAAAACATTATAAAAAAAATAGCAGATATGGGCCGAATGTCTTGGGGTGTGGTTCATAATGACTAATCGTTCTGTATCTTGTGAAAACAATGTTCAGACTTCACAAAAGTTGGTATGCGTTGACTATAGGACATTATGAGGAAACCTGCCAAATTGCACAAACTTCTGATACTTTGGTGGGAAACCACAATTTCTCAATTATGAGCCACTTCAAATGTGAATAATAGATGGATGCTATAATGTTAATGTTGTGCATTAGATAGGAAATCCTTTTAAGTCTAATCAACACTTTAAGTCTAAAGTGAATGTGAAGTTTTCTGATTTAAAGTTACTTTTCTCTTTGGGAACTAGCTTGTATTTTTGTAAGCTGCTTCATCAAACCCCCAAAAAAGTAATTTATTAAATAAATAACTGCTAATAAATAAATATTAGATTTATTAAGAAATGAATCCTAAGTGCTAGGCCACTGCTCCAACATCTGCTTTACTGGCAGTGCGCTTCAACTTTAATCTGCTCTGCTAGCAGTTTTTCCACTTTAGCTCAAATGCTCGAGCTTATTTTGCGTACTGACATTTTTTTTCTTTCTCTGAAGATTATGCTCTATAACATCCCTGCGGTAAAAGATCACAAGTTCTAAGTAACTATGCTTTTAATAATCCATTTCCTGCCCCCTGACGATTCAGTTGATTTCTGGAGTCTATCTTCCATGGCGCTCTTCTTTCCTCATGTCGCTGCCGCTTCCTTTCTCGGTGGCAGATGTCCTGTAAAATCTCCTAGGACGCTGTTGATAAACTCTTTCCTTTTGCTATCAGCATTCTGTCACCTTCATTACCTGCCTATCTTCACTTCGGTGCACGAATCATTTAATTTATCATGCAGAGCGTCTGTAGACGTGCATTATGGCACAAGCGGAACACGATAGGAGCCACAACAAACAGATGGTTTGACGATTTGAGATACCGGTTTGCCTCATAAACCAAAACCTGCTCAGAAAGTATGCACCGTTATGATACAGAATAATTTTTAGGCTTTACTAGCTTTCTGGTTTTCCTTCACAGACATGGCCTTGTGGTTACAACACATGTTCTGCTAATAGGGAATGTACCAGTGACCAGAGATAGAATTAAATATCATAAAATCGAGCTTAATGCATACTTGCTTATGTTTTCGGCTTTAGGCACACATATGATATACAGTCCTATATGGCCACAGTACTTATTCAGTGACTCATGGGAATAACCCTTCACCTCACTTCAGGCATCTGGTTTCATATTCCGCATCCTCATAATGGATCAATAAACATCCAGATCATATTCAAACCTCTTTTATAGACTCCAAAGTGAACCAGGTTATAATCAGACCCATACCTGGACAAGCCGTTAAGCTCTGAGGGGTTTCGCTTCAGTTTGTGGAGTTCACCCGAGTCCATTAACAGACTTGACACTTTAAGTGGAATACGAGCTAATTTATCGCCATTAACCATTTCTGTTTTTTGAATAGAGTTCTTCAAACTGTTCTTTTATCGCTAATTTGACTATGCCAATTGTGCTTCATGTGGAAATATTTAACTTCACAGGTTTTATTCAAGTCAGAAATATTGTGTAATATGACCGAATCTATCTGAATACACTGTACAACGACGAACGTCATTTTAAGGGTTAGAGCGAGTAAAAAACATTTCAGAAACTTGCTGGAAGACCGTCAAGAAGATGTTGCATGGATTGTTGTAACTGCATTCTAGTGTCCACATCGTGTCATTAGATACATCTATGCACCTCCTCATAAAGATCAGCTGACCATCTAAGGGCGTGAAGTTCTTCCAACCTTCTAAATATCTGCTTCTACTTCATTCAAAGAGCATTTAAACTTAAAGAACCATGGATATTAAAACCGAGTCTGAAGATAATCTGGACTGTGATCGGCCCGCGCCCATTGAAGTTTTTGCCAGCAGGTCTACGCTCCATGGCATCTCACACATGTTCAGTTATGAACGCCAGTGCATCAAACGATGCATCTGGATCATGTTTTTCATGGGTTCGTTTTCGTTCTTGGTGCTTGTTTGCGTGGACCGCATCAAGTTTTACTTTCAGTACCCCCATGTCACAAAACTGGACGAGGTCACCGCACCAATGATGGCGTTTCCTGCCATTACCTTCTGCAACCTGAACGCTTTCCGCTTCAGCCGCGTGACGCGCAACGACCTGTACCACGCGGGCGAGCTGCTCGCGCTGTTAAACGGCAGGTGAGTTGTGTGCAAACCTGTAAAACACATTTTAAAATGACAAGGACAGTGACAACTTAAAAAAAAAAAAACAGGACAAACGTGTTATTAGACTACAACTACATTTTGCTCAGAGTTGTTTGTATTGTGGCTCTATTTTCTAATTGTTCGTTTATGCTCCTGATGCCAAATTGGATCCGTGTTGTTGTTGATGGCGGGACAGTAGGCTACTTAACGACTACATTATATTCTTCTTCTTATTTCTTTCTTTCTTTTAATTTTTTTTTAGAAAAATATTGAGGAATTCAAAAAGAGCACCAAGCAACATTAATTGGTTGTAATGAAAGGTGACTTTCAACAGAAATTCACTGACCAATTTTTAATGGTTGTCGCCATTTTGTTTGTTTTATGTGACGCTAAAACTGTCAAGCGCTAGAACTCCTTACTTTAATTACTAAATAATTACAATTTTAAAATTCAATTCAAGGAACATGTAAACTTTTACTTTTACAATTACTTTCGTTAAGTCTGACATGCTATTGCACCATGAACATATATGTATTAATTGTTGACAGCAGTTCCTTTTTGAATTTTTCTGTATTTTATTTTTTATAAAGACCAAGACACTGTATGCTCAAAGTCTTGATTACAATTGTTTGGAGATGTTAAAGGTTACAGTTTTAATAATATATACATAATATATATTCTGAATTATTATACATACTTTACCATTACACAACGTTTAGGGAAGCATATATTTTATATTTGTGAGTTAGCGTTGTGGTTCTATTAATTTTCATAAAGATTGTTTCAAAACTGTCTGAGAAAGATCTTGTAAGAAATGATTTTGCCTTTTATTTACTCTTGTTTACATTTGTGCCGTTCCATATTGCAGCTGTTTTTCAGAGTTAATTGATGGCATTGTGAAAGATTCATTTGTTTAAAGCTTATATTTTGAGTATTACACAATTTAATGTTACACAGATGGTTTTGAAAAGCGGTCTCCTAGCGCAAACAGAAAATATCTTTGGTTGTTGACGGAGGGAAATGACATCGGTTTTATCTCAAGGTTTATGTCCTGTATGATTCTCTAAAGTCCGACTGTTGTTTGTCAGAATTTGACTGTCATCAGACACTCTTTGTAATTCAATCCGAATCAGTATTTTAGCTTTGATGGGAGGTGAAAACATAAGCTGTAGACATTCTGCCTCGTTGAAAATGAGAGGAGAGTTAGAGCGTTGACTTGCCTGTCTGTAAATGAAAAATGATTTCATCCCCTCAGGTGTTGAAAGCCCCGGTGAGGGCTGAAGTGAATCATCATTGATTCGATGTAACTGATAACACCATGTGTTGTGCTTGTGGCGAAAGCGCAGCCATTAGAGAAGCAGAAGTTCTGCTCTGAGTTTGGATTATTCTCTCAGAACTGTGATTGTCACTCTGCAGTCGGAGCCGCTCCAGAACTCATTGAACACATCAGTGTCTCTATTGGCAGTACAATCTGTCTCATCGCTTTTCAATAACAACACATTTGGCAGGAATGAATAATTGATGCCGGGCTTAAATTTTTGTTGAAAAGTCACGCTCGACTAATATTCGCTTTGCTGGATTACTTTTTGGACTTATATTGCATTTGAAGGCTTTCTGGTGTGCTGTTTATTCTTAACAGCTCATATGTCAGTTCCAGATTGAAGCTATATGCCTGTACTTTGACATTTTGGTTTGGTTTGTTATTATAAGCATTTAGGGGTCTGAAATGAGGCATGTTTAGGGTTACTGTAAACATAAGGCTTTGGGTGAGGTATCTAGCAAGAGGAATGTTGCTTTTGATTTATGCTTGTGCTTATGAGTGTGGATTTTAGTGTCTTGTGGAGAAACATTGAGATCTTTTTCTTAGAAGAAATATCTGAAAGGAAGAGGACTTCAATGTCTTCACTTACTCCCCATTTAAACTAACTGTTGTGTAGGAGAAACATTTTTAGATGTTATTTTTCTATCCTGAAATAATTCCAATGTTCGTTGAGTAACTTATAAGGCATAGAACTTTTAGTTCGAAGTGCATCTGTCTGTCATTGACATCATTTCCTCTATAAAGGCATCGCTAAGGAAACGTGACTACCGATAGCACATAGCAACCAACTGGAACCCAATCACCATGGGAACTGGGAGAGCATCTAGGCAAAGTTTCCACTACTAACTCCTCACTTGCAAACACAGCCAACTATGTTACTTAATGACCAAACAAATAACCAATTTGCATACTATCTTTCATGAATAGTACAGGTTAAGTAAATAATGCAATCCAAATCATACTAGGTCAAATATAATATTTAGTTTACTTTTGGTGGATTTTCAAAATGTACATGATTTATTGGTCTAATATTACCCACAATCCTCTTAAAAACCTAGGGTCCTAAAAAGGTGTCTTGCATTGATGCTATAGAACAGGGCTGGGCAACTTCGATCCTGGAGAGTGTCCTGCAGAGTTTAGCTCCAACCCTAATCAAACACACCTGAACAAGCTAATCAATGTCTTCAAGATCAATAGAAAGCCATAGGCAGGTGTGTTTGATTAGGGTTGGAGCTAAACTCTGCAGGACAGTGACCCTCTAAAGCCCTGCCATAGAAGTACCCTTTTGGGTTCCCCAAAGGACCTTTTCCAGTTCTTAAAATAACTATTTATTTAAGTGAAGACAATAAAAAAAAAATGTAAAGAAGCTTTTTTTTT
>NW_015536527.1:49694-57244 GCF_001515605.1 Sinocyclocheilus anshuiensis
TATTTTATTTTTTATAAAGACCAAGACACTGTATGCTCAAAGTCTTGATTACAATTGTTTGGAGATGTTAAAGGTTACAGTTTTAATAATATATACATAATATATATTCTGAATTATTATACATACTTTACCATTACACAAAGTTTAGGGAAGCATATATTTTATATTTGTGAGTTAGCGTTGTGGTTCTATTAATTTTCATAAAGATTGTTTAAAAACTGTCTGAGAAAGATCTTGTAAGAAATGATTTTGCCTTTTATTTACTCTTGTTTACATTTGTGCCGTTCCATATTGCAGCTGTTTTTCAGAGTTAATTGATGGCATTGTGAAAGATTCATTTGTTTAAAGCTTATATTTTGAGTATTACACAATTTAATGTTACACAGATGGTTTTGAAAAGCGGTCTCCTAGCGCAAACAGAAAATATCTTTGGTTGTTGACGGAGGGAAATGACATCGGTTTTATCTCAAGGTTTATGTCCTGTATGATTCTCTAAAGTCCGACTGTTGTTTGTCAGAATTTGACTGTCATCAGACACTCTTTGTAATTCAATCCGAATCTGTATTTTAGCTTTGATGGGAGGTGAAAACATAAGCTGTAGACATTCTGCCTCGTTGAAAATGAGAGGAGAGTTAGAGCGTTGACTTGCCTGTCTGTAAATGAAAAATGATTTCATCCCCTCAGGTGTTGAAAGCCCCGGTGAGGGCTGAAGTGAATCATCATTGATTCGATGTAACTGATAACACCATGTGTTGTGCTTGTGGCGAAAGCGCAGCCATTAGAGAAGCAGAAGTTCTGCTCTGAGTTTGGATTATTCTCTCAGAACTGTGATTGTCACTCTGCAGTCGGAGCCGCTCCAGAACTCATTGAACACATCAGTGTCTCTATTGGCAGTACAATCTGTCTCATCGCTTTTCAATAACAACACATTTGGCAGGAATGAATAATTGATGCCGGGCTTAAATTTTTGTTAAAGTCACGCTCGACTAATATTCGCTTTGCTGGATTACTTTTTGGACTTATATTGCATTTGAAGGCTTTCTGGTGTGCTGTTTATTCTTAACAGCTCATATGTCAGTTCCAGATTGAAGCTATATGCCTGTACTTTGACATTTTGGTTTGGTTTGTTATTATAAGCATTTAGGGGTCTGAAATGAGGCATGTTTAGGGTTATTGTAAACATAAGGCTTTGGGTGAGGTATCTAGCAAGAGGAATGTTGCTTTTGATTTATGCTTGTGCTTATGAGTGTGGATTTTAGTGTCTTGTGGAGAAACATTGAGATCTTTTTCTTAGAAGAAATATCTGAAAGGAAGAGGACTTCAATGTCTTCACTTACTCCCCATTTAAACTAACTGTTGTGTAGGAGAAACATTTTTAGATGTTATTTTTCTATCCTGAAATAATTCCAATGTTCGTTGAGTAACTTATAAGGCATAGAACTTTTAGTTCGAAGTGCATCTGTCTGTCATTGACATCATTTCCTCTATAAAGGCATCGCTAAGGAAACGTGACTACCGATAGCACATAGCAACCAACTGGAACCCAATCACCATGGGAACTGGGAGAGCATCTAGGCAAAGTTTCCACTACTAACTCCTCACTTGCAAACACAGCCAACTATGTTACTTAATGACCAAACAAATAACCAATTTGCATACTATCTTTCATGAATAGTACAGGTTAAGTAAATAATGCAATCCAAATCATACTAGGTCAAATATAATATTTAGTTTACTTTTGGTGGATTTTCAAAATGTACATGATTTATTGGTCTAATATTACCCACAATCCTCTTAAAAACCTAGGGTCCTAAAAAGGTGTCTTGCATTGATGCTATAGAACAGGGCTGGGCAACTTCGATCCTGGAGAGTGTCCTGCAGAGTTTAGCTCCAACCCTAATCAAACACACCTGAACAAGCTAATCAATGTCTTCAAGATCAATAGAAAGCCATAGGCAGGTGTGTTTGATTAGGGTTGGAGCTAAACTCTGCAGGACAGTGACCCTCTAAAGCCCTGCCATAGAAGTACCCTTTTGGGTTCCCCAAAGGACCTTTTCCAGTTCTTAAAATAACTATTTATTTAAGTGAAGACAATTAAAAAAAAATGTAAAGAAGCTTTTTTTTTGTGGAATGGAAAGATTCCATGGATGTCATAGGTTCTTCATGAAAACACTGATGCCAGTAAAGAACCTTGATATTTGAGGGTATGTTTACATGGTCACACTTTATTTTAAAGTCTAGTTCTCACTATTAACAAACCTTTAACTACGTCTTGCCTTAATAAACTCCTAATTTGTTGCGTATTAATGGTTAGTAAGGTAGTTAAGTTTAGGTATTTGGTAGGATAAGGGATGTAGAATATGGTCATGCAGAACATGTGCTTTATAAGTACTAATAAACAGCCAGTATGTTAATAATAGGCATGCTAAAAAGCAATTAGTGAGAATAGTGAGAATTGGTCCCTATACTAAAGTGTTACTGTTTACATGACAATGATGTACTAAATACGAAACGACAACATTGTCAAAATGGTCCCTGTTCACATGGATCCACGAAAACAACTACTAAAAACGCTGTAATATTAATGGCAGAACAGTAGTTGGCAATGTCATTTTGTAAAGAAACACTACACACCTGCACACATACCTACAGAACGAACACGTAATACGCATCCACGTGACGTCACCATTTCCACAAATTTGCATTTTTTGTAGTTCACGTGGAGACCGTAATTTCCAGATTTTGACAAGTTTGTGTTTCCAGGCCTCCAAAACGCTGTTGTCTTATAAATAAATGGTCAAAACACATTAAAAGTTTGCCATTTTTAGCTGAAAATGGTGTCATGTAAACGAGTGCAAGTTGTAGTACATTGGTGAGGAATGTGAAGTATTATGATCGTAATGATGTAATGCCATTGCAGTACTTGTGCTTCTCTTGTAAAGCATGCATTTTCGTTCATAGTGTAGTTAAGTGTGCAAACTGGGATGCAACCAGCTTAGGAATTTGCAGTATTCATGTTATTGTTTGAAGATCGTACACTACTCGTGATATGGCCTTGAGTAAGATGCAGTGACAGCTCAGGCCGATAGTTATCGTGGAGTGACAGGCAGAACTTTCCTGCTTTATTCTCTCTGGGATTCATTAGCAGATGTCATCACGGCTCTATTGAGTCTATTAGAGAAGCTTCACTGACGATCACTTCACATTCACAAGCAATGCAAAAGTGATGCTCTTACATTTAATATGCCCTCAGTCCAACGCGCTTTAGTCTGTCACATCAGAGCAGCATTATATGTTAATGATCTCATATACAGTTTACATAGAAATTGTGTGAGTGTGTGCTACGAAAAATGAAGTACTTTAGTTTCAGATCTATTTCTTGACTCATTATTTGATTAGACTGACAAAAGTCTGTCAGTTATATGAAAAGACTGACAACACTAAATGTTAAATGAAACACTAGAGTAGATAATTTTCTGAAGAAAATTGGTCTGATAATGTTGTTGCTGAAGGTTTCTGAGTGGTTTTAGCATGTTGCTAGGGTATTTTTCTTGGTTGCTAGGTGGTTGCTTACTGTCCTACATCAAAAAAATCGTAATCCTAATAAGCCCTCAAGATATGGTTGTTTTTCCCCCTCTTATCCATTTGGTGAAATAACTTTTGAACAACCACAGCTGTAAGTGCGAGTACTAGTAGCAGTGATGCTGTATTTATTAAGTGGTGCAGTGTAGTGTGAGGTCATGTGATTACTGTGATTATCTTCTAATTGCAGAAATTCTGAAACATTGTCATTATATACTGCATACTACTTTTTTAAAACAGGAGGAATTGTACAATCTCTTTACTGTGCAGTGCAGTATTACAGATGACGTGACCTGAAAGAGTCAGCGAGTAACATTTCAGATCATCTCCTTCTCATCAGTTCTCTTCTCATCTCATGTTAAGATCTTTTAAAGAGCCTCGCTCATCTTCAAAGATCGTTGGATCTGTGTGAAATGAGATCAGTTGAGCTGCGTTTCTTTCAGATTTTGTCTCTATTTCAGACATGTCTTTGTGTTGAGTTTAAACACCTGGTTGATTTATTTATTTGTTTGCTGACAAAGTCAACTAACACCTAAGTTAATTTCTGCCTGTTTCATTGCTTAATCAGTTCTATTCTTTCCACTGGGCCAAGTGGAATATTTAACAGGTGAATGATTAATGCTGGCGGCCTTGAAGGAGCGGCTCTGAATATTGAAAAGTTCAGAGAATAAAAGGCAAAGAGAAAATATGAAATTACTAGAGCGTGTAGAGTCAGAAAGTGGACAGATTGCATGTTCAAGCTTCAGAGACGGTCTGTGGTCTCTAAGACCTCAAACGGTTCCTATGTACGTACGTGAGTGCAAATGCTTTTAGCTATGCTAGCTGAAATGCGCGTGATGTTTTGTTTTGAAATATATTAGAATGCAATTTGTAATTCAACTCAAGTGTGTTGTCAGCGCCGCCACGAGGGACGCAACATTAGCATAAACTTCTTTATTCTGACTGTCTTCTACAGTCAGTTTTCTCTTTCAGCTCAATTATTGTCATGAAAGAGCAACAATTTCTTCTACTGAGAATCTTATTGGGAAAGTAATCCTACGAATAATACGTATCAACGATGTGTGATGTGACGCACCTATTGATTTGGCAGCATCTAATGTACTAGTTTTTTTTTTGTGATTTGGATAAAAACACCAGAGAAAAGAGATGTGAAGTATTTGAAAGTGTTTCATACCATCAACATCCATTTCTCAGTTGTTCTTCAGTGCAGGTCTAAGAACTGATGGACAACAGCAGGACACCGTTCGATTCCCTCCATCAGTCCGAGCTGTTACAGAATGACTTTGCAGCTGTGAATCAGTGCGGCCAAAGGTCTGCGTGATGTGAACACATTCACCTGAACACATTCCCACAAACACATCTATGCACATAATTTGACTTCACCAGGGAAAAAAAGCAATTCCCTGTACTGCGCTGGCGGGATATTTTTGGCCTATCGATCCAGTGTTTTGCCTGAGGCTCAGTAAGAGAGAACCGCTGCACAACATATTAGAATGTCACTAGAACAATCTCAATTTTCCAGCACAAGAATCGAGAGCGCGACCTCCGCCCGTCAGCATGTTCTCGATTACACACAGCTGGGGGCTTTCCAGAACATAGCCTGAAATGTTCTTGTCGACATGTGGCCTCATTGTTTTTAACATACTAAACCAGTTTTTATTTTTCTGGCTGTTGATGAATTGAGCTGTGAATATTTTAAAGATTGCATTCTACTCTATAAAGCTTACTGTGTTGTATTTGATATGCACATTTCAAAAAGCTCGTTCACACCAAGGATAAAAACTATAATGATAACGATAAAGATGTAGTTTTAATAATCGCTCTAAAGTATAGCAGAGTCACACCACAGCTATAATGTTAACAGCACAGATGAACGATATCATTAGAATCCCTTTCAGAATGTTTTTTTCCAGCTGTTCAACAATGAAAATATTGACAGCCAATCAGAATTTTTGCTGCTTTAAAGAGCTTGAGCATTTAAAGGGGCAGGCGACATAACGGCAACGTGCACTTATAATAAACAAAACATTATCGACACTATAGACACTAATATAATATAGTTATTGTTCTTGGTGTCTTGGTGATCAAAAGTTTGCTGAAAAAAGTTTGCTGTTATACACAATTTCTTTGCCATCTTATACATTTAACATAAAATCAAGGCCATGTAGGTAGGACAAATAATATTAACCAGTAATATCAACAGCCACTTTTCATGATCCAATCAAATTCCAGATCCAAAATCAGGTCCTGCCCTCCATTTTATCACATTAAATATTGAACTCACATTAAATAACTCAAAAGTGCATTGCATTAAGTAAGTTAAATGTGTTGTGGATATTGATATCACTTCATCAGTGTTTATTCTGCCGATTTATTGCAGTTTTATTTAGCAAATTTTAATTGTCATTTTTGCGAAATAAGGCAAGATGATGATGCAAAGTGCGATTGCAGTTACTTCCAATTTGATTGTCACACTTTAGATGGAATGTCAAGTTGTTTAGGTCATTGCGTTGTGGGATGTTCTTTAGTGTACTTCATTTTTTACATTTTAGACATTGTTTTAAGGCATTTTTTGCAACATCATCGCAAATATGGATGCTGCGCACTTACTACATTGTGCAGAAATATTATGGTAGTGTGCTATTCTGAAAAGTTTTTCTCTTAGAATGTAAATAGTCAGAATTTTTTAATATTATTGTAAATAT
Organism: Sinocyclocheilus anshuiensis; assembly: GCF_001515605.1. Classification (NCBI taxonomy): domain Eukaryota; kingdom Metazoa; phylum Chordata; class Actinopteri; order Cypriniformes; family Cyprinidae; genus Sinocyclocheilus; species Sinocyclocheilus anshuiensis. The sequence continues at coordinate 55,982 of NW_015536527.1, forward strand.
GCAAATACCTCTGTTCTGATTGGTTGCAGACTCCTGGCATTTCAGATGTCCATCCGGTTTGTTTGCAAACAACTGACACAATTGTCCGCAATGTAACTTCCTGTTGCCTTGCGGTGAAAAACCAGTCGCGTTGCTGCTACGGTAAGAGACAAGGCGTAGCGACCGGGAGCCGAGGGGGCTTCAAAGGGATTGGAGGGCTGACAAGCGGAAGCAATTAACTTGTGTCTCATAAGCCATGTGAAAAACAAGGATTTATCCCCATGTAATTGGCACTGTTTGTGAAACCACGCCGGTTCTGTGTTGATATACAGGCCCGCTGTGCTCACCGGCTCTCTGTCATTTCGTGCCTTTGCATCTGGGAAATGCTCCCGTGAATCTTTGTGCCACTTCACAGCTTGGAAATGGTAACATTATTGTTGCAAGAGTTTAACAGAGCAGGTGGAAGAGCAGAACAGGATGGACTTGTAAATAAAAGGCTCGTTTGTTGACAGAATGTATGGTTTCAGAGGGTAAGAACTAAATCTGTCATTATTTACACACACAAGTTGTTTTTCCAAACTGTGTGAGAAGATTCCCACATTTTTCAAAATATCTACTCTCATGTTTGTGAGTAAATGATGACAGAATTTTTGGGTGAACTATCCCTTTAAGTCACATAAAAACTAACCCAGTTGTGTTTTGGAGGCAGGCTAGTCTTCAGTATGATGGTGTGCTGGTTTCCCAGCAGACTTTTACTGAGCTCAGCCACCGAGTGTACCTTCTAACCAGGGTAAAACCAGACATAGTTGGTCCACCAGCTAGAGCAGTACCAAAATTGCATTTAAACGGATAATTCCTCCCAAAATGAAGCTTTTGGTCATCATTTACTCATGTTAATCTAGACATGTTTGACAGACTTTCTACTGTGAAGCACAAAAGAAGATATTTTGATGAATGTCAGTAGCTGCTTTTCCATTACAGATTTGCGCAAACTTTTGCAATATATTATAAATGTCAATAAAAAAAGCTATTGTGAAATGATGGCAGTTCCATTAACCGATGTTATGTGACTAAAACTTTTTTTTCCCTCTCGCAATAAGTTATGGCGACGAATGTTGGTATGTTTATGTATATATTGCAGCCACCGCACTAGCCATTATTTTTAATTGAAGGAGACGTAGGCATGTATCTTTAGCGAAGCAGCGCTAAGAGCTGCTTCTGGGATGCTTCTGCAACATATTAACACTAGCATTGACTAGAGTGGCCGTGTCGGGTTTTTTTTTT
>NW_015536527.1:60652-67518 GCF_001515605.1 Sinocyclocheilus anshuiensis
TTTGCATATGGGAAATGCTCCCGTGAATCTTTGTGCAACTTCACAGCTTGGAATTGGTAACATTATTGTTGCAAGAGTTTAACAGAGCAGGTGGAAGAGCAGAACAGGATGGACTTGTAAATAAAAGGCTCGTTTGTTGACAGAATGTATGGTTTCAGAGGGTAAGAACTAAATCTGTCATTATTTACACACACAAGTTGTTTTTCCAAACTGTGTGAGAAGATTCCCACATTTTTCAAAATATCTACTCTCATGTTTGTGAGTAAATGATGACAGAATTTTTGGGTGAACTATCCCTTTAAGTCACATAAAAACTAACCCAGTTGTGTTTTGGAGGCAGGCTAGTCTTCAGTATGATGGTGTGCTGGTTTCCCAGCAGACTTTTACTGAGCTCAGCCACCGAGTGTACCTTCTAACCAGGGTAAAACCAGACATAGTTGGTCCACCAGCTAGAGCAGTACCAAAATTGCATTTAAACGGATAATTCCTCCCAAAATGAAGCTTTTGGTCATCATTTACTCATGTTAATCTAGACATGTTTGACAGACTTTCTACTGTGAAGCACAAAAGAAGATATTTTGATGAATGTCAGTAGCTGCTTTTCCATTACAGATTTGCGCAAACTTTTGCAATATATTATAAATGTCAATAAAAAAAGCTATTGTGAAATGATGGCAGTTCCATTAACCGATGTTATGTGACTAAAACTTTTTTTTCCCTCTCGCAATAAGTTATGGCGACGAATGTTGGTATGTTTATGTATATATTGCAGCCACCGCACTAGCCATTATTTTTAATTGAAGGAGACGTAGGCATGTATCTTTAGCGAAGCAGCGCTAAGAGCTGCTTCTGGGATGCTTCTGCAACATATTAACACTAGCATTGACTAGAGTGGCCGTGTCGGGTTTTTTTTTTTCTTTTCATTTTTGGGTGAACTATCCCTTTAAATTGCATGAAAACTAGTCTTCAGTATGATGGTGTGCTGGCTTCCAAACAGAATTTTATCTAGCTAAACCACTAACTTGAGCTTCTAACCTGGTTAAACCAGATGTAATTGGTCCACCAGCTAGACCAGCACCAAAACAGTATTTAAATGGATAGTTTACCTCAAAATTAAGCTTAGGTCATCATTTAGCATCCTCGTGTAGTTTGTAACCTGTTTGTGACTGATTTTCTAATACGAAACAAAAGAAGATATTTTGAAGAATATCGGTGAAAGTCAATAGGGTCCAAAAGCAACACTGGACCACATTGACTTTTCCTGTTTGGGGGGAAAAATCATAAGCATAAATCAGCCAGGAATTCCATGGAAATTCAGGTTTCAAAATGGCTTTTATGTAAATGCAGATCCTAATTATGTACATTTGTTTGCTCAGATTGCGCTTTAATATACAGTGTTTAAATGCGCTTCATGTGTTTGCCGCTTTAATGCACAGCCAAACTGCATAATGGGAGAAATCCCTTCTCTGCTTTATTTAAAACAAGTTGTTTGCTTCCAGAATAACAACATTGTGAGGGACCCCACTCTGCTTATTTTAAATCCCTTGGAAGACTTTTGAGACTTCCCAAACGGTTCATTCTCAGAGTTAATGCGCAATAACGGTGCATTTGTTGTGGCGTGATGTTTAATCAAGCCACGTCACCTCTCCTGTAATCTGAGAAGTCTGTTTGAGGAAAACCAACATTTTTTCTGCGCTGAGAGAGCAATGAGGAAGATGCTCTGTCGTTTGTTTATACCATCTTTGGAAAATTAAAGTGCTTATGGCCCATAATCCAATTGCGCCTTTCCCAACCCCACTCACCGAGCTTCACGCTGATTACTTTAGGGAGTTCTGGCAGGGCAATATTAAAACTTTGCACACACACACACAGAGCAACCACCGAGGGAGTAGATACAGAAACATCCTAACTCAGTTGGTGGAGTTCCTGGCGGCATCTGCTTCCTGTTGGCATCATTAAAACGTGAGTCTGAATGAAGTTAGAGACTCATAAGAGCAGGAGAAGGTGCAGGGGCCTTGGAAAAACCATGTGACAAAGGCATGACACTGCAGACAAAACCATTGTTTTTTTTCAGTGGTCAATTTTGAGATTTTCTTCTAAAATACAAATGTAAGTGTTTTTTTTTTTTAAGACTATCCATTTGCATCTGCAGATATCAATTACTATACATATTTTAAAAGCATTTTCTCAAAAACTTGAGCAGCACTTACATACACCAAACTTTACGGTTTTATTTCTGGCTTTATTCTGAAGGTTTTTACAGAGGGATTTGAAGCAACATAAGGATGAGTAAATTATGACATTTTTTAAATTTTTGGGTGAACCATCTACTTTTAAGGTAGTTGATGTTGGCAGCTGTGTATTTTAGATGTTCCTCTGTGAAAATCTACCTGATCTCATGGCGAAAATGCACCTGTGGGAACTTTTTTGCAAGACGCGTAATACGTACCAATAAGTGCATATCACTGTAGTTTCCAACAGAAATTGTGGTAAAACAGCAAGCACTTGTAATTGTTTTTGTACACAGTTATGATTACAGCTCCATATGTTTTGCTTTTTGGACGTAACAAGCTTGCTCGGTAGCTTAGCCGGCACGGAATTGGACTTAGGATGTGAAATCCTTGGGTACGAATCCCGTGAAAAACATGACTCACGATGGAAGAGCTGAGAGATCGGAAACCAAGATCGTAAAACAAGCTAAAACGATATTCTTGCAATTTGCGTTTTTACGTCACATTAGCTTTTGTTTATACTATCGCGTAGGTTTAGGTGAAGTGCAGATGGCACGTTATTTTAAAACATCATGGATCATTAGAGTTGTAGCGCCACTCAATAGACATTTCAAGTCAGAACTGTGGTGACATACAAAACCAACGTCACAAAACGTACCATATGTACGTTCATCTGTTCCGGGGGAAAAACCGAACACTCTTTTAGCGCCACCCAGTGGACATTTCACATCGAATATGTCACGAAACGTACATGGCGCTACGTATTTCACATCTTGCAAACAAATTCCCATAGGTACGTTTTTTTTTCGTCATGAAATCAGGTTGGTCAAAACTGCAAGATTTGGTGAACAACTGCTGATGAAGGATAATTCACCCCAAAATGAACATTCTGGCATCATTAAAAAAAAAAAGTGACGTGACCTGTGGCCAAGTATGGTTACCCATACTAGGAATTAGTGCTCTGCATTTAACCCATCCTTAGTGCACACACACAGCAGTGAACAAACACACACCGTGAACACACAACCGGAGCAGTGGGCAGCCATTTATGCTGCGGCGCCCGGGGAGCAGTTGGGGGTTCGGTGCCTTGCTCAAGGGCACCTCAGTCGTGGTATTGAAGGTGGGAGAGAGCGCTGTACATTCACTCCCCCCACCTACAATCCCTGCCGGTACGAGACTCGAACCCGCAACCTTTGGGTTACGAGTCCGACTCTCTAACCATTAGGCCACGACTTCCCCAAAAGACCCATGTTGATGTAAACCTCTATGACTTCCTTGCTTCTAATGTTCAATCTGGTCTGTTTCCGTAAAATAAAAAGTTCACAATGATTTATTGTGATATTGTGACTGAAATTGTTGTTGTTAAACATTATTTGGAAAACTTGTTTGACCTCCTTTCTTCTGTAAAACACAAAATGAGGTATTTTGAAAAAAACAAACAAACAAAACATTGAAATTATATTGAAAGTCAATGGGGTCCAAAAAACATTGGAACCATTGACTTAAACTGTATGGGCCAAAAAACAGAAGCATAAATTTGGATTTCCATGGACAAAAGTGATTTATTTTTCCACCAATATTTTTCCCCAAGCTTCATAAATATCACAAAAAGCACCATAAAAGTTTCATAAAATATCATAAAAGTATATCTTTGAACAGACTGAAATTGCTAAACAATATTTGCTCCATCTCTCAAATGTTCACTTTTGCACATTCAGAAGTGACTTATTTCAATGTGTTGCATCAATGACATAAAATTGAGCAATTCTCAGGTGCTTTGTGTCAGATCATGTTTGAATGTGCTGAATCATTAATTTTCAGAGGTTAGCGACATATATTTGGGTCCATTGCTAATTGTACGGCTTGAAATATAGTGCAAAAGTCGTATGGACTACTGTAACAATATTTTTATTTTGCTTTTTATGAAGGTTCCCGCTTTGAATTTAGGCTAAACATCTTATGTCCAAATCTCGCTTTAAAATTTGCAAAGTTTAGGTATACGAATATCAATATTCCTCCAGTGTCCCATAATGTTCGAATAACAGTACAGTGAAGCATGAACCCTTTCATTAGTTGACTGGAAAATAAAGAAATAAACTCTGTGGATCACTTTAAGACCATCTAATCAAGCAGTATCTAAATCCTACGCTATCAATGTTGACGCAAATAGTCTTGCTTTGAACTCACTTTGTCACCCCGCTTTGTAAATAATCATATTCTCAGTCTAACAGAGAGAAATAGCGCTCCACTTACGCTCACAGGTAGGCCTCGCTCGTACAAGAGCTAAGCAAACTGCTCCCAGCAGGCATTTAATAAGAGCGTTGTAACAGGCCGCCGGTCGAAATTCAATATTCTCTAAAGGTGAATAAATCACGGATCGCAGATCCGTGCCAGATCTCGATGTGGGCTTACTTAGAGTCGGAAAATACCCACCCGTCGAAGGTGAGATGGTGAAGCCGGTGGTCTTAAATTGAGTTAACCTTGTGCTGTGGTCAGCCTCACAGAGCTGTCGTTCTTCTGTGTGGCTATTATTAGCAAAGCGAGATATAAAACATGAGGCTAGCAGGTTCTCCGGTAATCAGTGGTCACTCCCACACTCGCCGGATGGGCAAAGAAAGGATATTGCCACAAATAATAGTGATATGAACCTTAACCGAAGCAGACCACCTGTTATCACATAAATCCTCCTGGTTTTGTGAGGTGCTAACAGTGTTTCTGGGAGTACTTGTGAAGAAATCCTCACAGGATCATGTCCGAGGAACAGTTGGAGCTTTTTCAATTTGGTTCTGGCCGTTTGCCACTTTTTCTGAGAGCAGTGAGAGGACGAGAAACTATTGTGAGCTGGTCACGGTTGTCACGGTTTTGGATCAAGACAAAATCAAAATTAACTATTTACTTGGTCTTATTGTGAGTGTTTTATCTGTTATTTTAAAGAAAGAAAAAAAAAGTTTTTTGTAATCGTTCATTACAATTAAATAGAAATAGCCAGACTTAAGTCAAAATAGCATGATGGAAATAGTCATAACTGACTATTTACTTGGTTTATACAGTGCATGTTTCTGGTCCTGTTGTTATGTTTATTCTCATATTTTAAAGAAAAAACATTATTTTAAAAATGACCATTTACTTGGTTAAATTAATATGTTTCTGGTCTTATGGTAAATGTTTTATCTACTTTTTTTCTTCATCTTTCTTACCTTTTTTTTTTATTTTTATTTTTTTAGAAAAATTATAATATTAATAGTCAAAATCTAATATCTACTTTAATAATACATATTTCTAGTCTTATTGTGAACGTTTCATCTCTTATTTAAAGAAAAAACAATTTTAAACATTAAAGAAAAAAGTCTTGTAATCTTTAATTATTAAAAATGAAACAAATATCAAGATTTAAGTCAAAACTGTATTATTAATAGTCACAAACAAAATTGACCAATTACCTAATATTTCGTCTAGAAATAACAAACAGAAAGAAATAAACACATTATTTTAAATGTTGATTTGAAGAAAAAATGAAAGCTGTCAAAGTTAAACTGAAATGTCAAGATATAAGTCAAAATAGTGTTACTAATGTAGGCAAAATTGACTATTTACTATTTACAATACAGGTGCATCTCAATAAATTAGAATGTCGTGGAAAAGTTCATTTATTTGAGTAATTCAACTCAAATTGTGAAACTCGTGTATTAAATAAATTCAATGCACACAGACTGAAGTAGTTTAAGTCTTTGGTTCTTTTAATTGTGATGATTTTGGCTCACATTTAACAAAAACCCACCAATTCACTATCTCAACAAATTAGAATATGGTGACATGCCAATCAGCTAATCAACTCAAAACACCTGCAAAGGTTTCCTGAGCCTTCAAAATGGTCTCTCAGTTTAGTTCACTAGGCTACACAATCATGGGGAAGACTGCTGATCTGACAGTTGTCCAGAAGACAATCATTGACACCCTTCACAAGGAGGGTAAGCCACAAACATTCATTGCCAAAGAAGCTGGCTGTTCACAGAGTGCTGTATCCAAGCATGTTAACAGAAAGTTGAGTGGAAGGAAAAAGTGTAGAAGAAAAGATGCACAACCAACCGAGAGAACCGCAGCCTTATGAGGATTGTCAAGCAAAATCGATTCAAGAATTTGAGTGAACTTCACAAGGAATGGACTGAGGCTGGGATCAAGGCATCAAGAGCCACCACACAAAGACGTGTCAAGGAATTTGGCTACAAAAGTTGGTTAAATGACCATGGTGTTGGTGTGCTTGACTGGCCAGCAAACTCACCAGACCTGAACCCCAGAGAGAATCTATGGGGTATTGTCAAGAGGAAAATGAGAAACAAGAGACCAAAAAATGCAGATGAGCTGAAGGCCACTGTCAAAGAAACCTGGGCTTCCATACCACCTCAGCAGTGCCACAAACTGATCACCTCCATGCCACGCCGAATTGAGGCAGTAATTAAAGCAAAAGGAGCCCCTACCAAGTATTGAGTACATGTACAGTAAATGAACATACTTTCCAGAAGGCCAACAATTAACTACAAATGTTTTTTTTATTGGTCTTATGAAGTATTCTAATTTGTTGAGATAGTGAATTGGTGAGTTTTTGTTAAATGTGAGCCAAAATCATCACAATTAAAA
>NW_015536527.1:67880-82145 GCF_001515605.1 Sinocyclocheilus anshuiensis
TGAGTTGAATTACTGAAATAAATGAACTTTTCCACGACATTCTAATTTATTGAGATGCACCTGTATATGTTCAAGGTCCTATTGTGGAATGTTTCATTATTTTAAAGAAAAAAAGGTGTTTAAATGTTACTTTAAAAAATAAAAATGTTTGTCTTCGTAATCTGTTATCAAAATTAAACAGCAATATCAAGATGCAAAGTAGTATTAGTACACTCTAAAAAATTCTGGGTTAAATATAACCCAGTGCTGGGTTAAAAAGGGACAAACCCAGCTATTGGGTTATATTTAACCCAGCATTTTTTAGAGTATATGTATAATTACTTGGCTTTTGCTATTGTTCAGAACCAATGCCTTGCTATTTTTAGGTATGTATTACAGGTTGCCTTAATTATAGTCAACATCACAATTGACTACTTACTTGGTTAATATATGTTTCTGGTCTTATAACAATAAGTATTTAATCCGTTATTTTAAAGAAAAAAAAAAAGTTTATCTTTGTAATGTCTTCATCAAAATTAAATGACTTTCCTTTTCAGATGATGTCATTGTAGGACTCCTTTTTCGATTTATGAATAAAATCAAGCCTAGCCCCTTTTTTTGTTAAACTGTAGATGGAGTAGTTGTGAAGTGAAATGGCATGTGAATAAAGTTTCACGTTGATTTGAAATATGGCTGTCAGAATTGAATTAAAATTATTTAGTCTGAAGGATTAACAAACCACTTATGAAATTCCAGCTAATGAGATCTACTTCAAGCTGGATGAATTCCACAGCTAATTGACATTATTTTTCTGACTTGTGATGATCAACAGTGAGGGGCCTCAAACAGGAAGTTCTCCTGTCATGTGACGCCCCTCCCCTACAATAAACACAACTGATAGTGTCATGCGTATACATGTGAAACTGTAATGCTATGATGAGAAGAAAAGACAAGGTAAACATCTGAATGTGTTTTCTAATGTGATGTTAGTTTTTATAGAGAGAAATGTAAGAAATCGAGGAAATAATAGAGCTATGTCGAATCAGATGGCAATATTAGTGTTTGTACTTCAAGATGTTCCAGTCTGCAGTGTGTTTAATTCAGGCTGCCAGCAGCTCTGCATGAGAATATTTGTTGTAGAGATTAGCCAGTTTAATCGACACTGAAGATGAGATATGTCAACTACCTCAGATTATCATACTCAACATCAGTTTAGCACTGCGGAAATATCACATTTTAAACCAATCATACAATTTTGCTCTTTTATAGATTCTCAGGTATATATAATATAAATATTAGTGCAGTCAAACGATTAATCGCGATTAATCACATCGAAAATATGTTTTTGTTTACATAATGTGTATACTGTGTATATTTATTGTGTATATATAAATACAAACACATGCATGTATATATTTAAGAAAAATGTTAAGTTTAGATATTAAATATATTTATATATAATATAAAATATAACAATATAAATATATAAATGTATAAACGTAAATATTTTAAAAATATATATGTGTGTGTATTTATATATACATAATAAATGAAGAGTTTGGTTCCAAAACGCTATAAATCCATTTTGATTAATTTGAGTAAAAATGTGTTTTCTTTACCAAGAAAGTGGCAAGATGAAAACCACTATTTTCTGTTTCAAACTTTCACATAGCATCTTTAGGTTATAATAACATTAAAAATTCAAATCCAGATTTTGATTTTCAAAGATTTATAATAAAAACTGATTATTTTTCCCCCAAAATGCAATAAATCCATTGAATTAATATAAAAGTTATTTTTCATATGGAAACTGTTGAAAATACACAACAAAGTAAGTTGATCCACATATGACAGAGGTCTGAACTTGGTCAATACTAATCTTATTAATAGCTTGCGCTTCTTCCCCACGGCAGAAACCACCACAGGTTCATCAATGCCATCAAAATTATTCTTTTTTTTTTAGGGTTGCACGATAAATCACATGCGATTGTCAGTGGTGGACGAAGTACACAAATCAAGTACTTGAGTTAAAAGTACAGATACGTATAATAAAATATTACTCCAGTAAAAGTAAACAGCGGCGCAGACTAAGAGGATAATGGGCTGGGAGTGAGACAGGGACAGCGCTCTCTGTGTGTGCTGTCATGCCTGCGTTTCGCTGTCTCTCTCGAGCCCGTCTGTCCTTCTGTCTCACCACCTCCATTAATCTTTTACTTTGTGCTACAGCAGCGAGAGGAAACCTGCCTGACAGCTCGTCTGTGCGGCGAGAGGTTTGAGGAAAGAGCAGAACAGAAGGACGCAGATGGTCTGACGGAAATGAAACCAGTTCTTTCAAATGGACGTATTCACACCTGTTTGCTCTCTAAAACACCATATCATGTTTCTTACATGTTTCAGAGACTACAAATAAACAAGTTTTGCTAATTGTGTAATATTATACAATATATAAATATTAGTCAAAATATGACTTTTTCCAATCTTGTAAGCAATATTACATGTCAGTTACCTGAAAGAGTCATTTTCAGTATGAGATTTGTATCTCATCATATCAAAGCCCAGGTCTATCTTCGTATCAGCCAGTGGATTTTAGTGTGACGGTGCCGCTAAGGAAGCCTGACAAGCTGTCTTAATGCCTGACAAGCTGTCAGGAAGCCTGACAAGCTGTCTTAATTGCAAGGTTAATTACTGAAAGTCATGGCTGAGTCATGGCTGTAGTAAAGCCTCGTGGGATCTGGCAGTAGTGTTTTGCTGTTGTTTTAGTGAAGATTTAGAGTATTTTCTTCCTCATCCTTGAATTTTAGCATTAGGGTTATTAAAGAAAGAATAAAAGGGCAACATTGGTTGCCTCAGAGAGCGATTCGTTCATGTTGTTGTGGCCGCGCAAGTGCGGCATCCTTTCATTTTTCAAAATCTTTGTGAATCAGTGAAACGGAACGCAGAAGAAACTTCAGTAGGACGTTTTTAGTACTTCTGTAAATAAATAATACACAAGTTAATTTATATTAAGGAGTTATAATTAATTATTTTATAAATATTTAATATTAGCTAAACTGTGATAAACCTCTAATATAACCAAATTACGAACGGAACACAGCTCCGTTCACACGATCTGATGATTTGAATCAGGTGTGTTAGATAAGGTGGAGGAAATGGCATTAAAAGAACAGGTTCATAGTTATTTGTTTGTGAACCAAACTACACCACTCGTGGCGTTTGTTGTATGTAATGTGGCGGTTTGTTTGCTTGTTTTAGTGTACAGGCCGAGAAGATTCAAAGTTATTTGTTTGTGAACCTAGTTCAAAATAAAGCGTTTTCTTGCTGATTGCTCTGCGGCAAACAGTCTATCCATCTCATCACATTCGGTTGAGACTACAAACTCATTCACAACTCGGGTAAAAAACATTTCTTCTGTCATTGCACTGGAGTTTGTGATTTGGCACGTTTTTGTATTTGCTTTTATGACTGTTAAATAACGGTTGTGTCTGGTACATGCGCTTTATTATACGTGAACTGCCAAGCAACTCCTGAGGTTAATTTGAAAACACTGGAGTCACCTATTTTTAGCCAATCTTCATATAGTCTTTTGGTAAGTTTCTTTGTCTACTTACTATGAAGTAGAGCCTTGTGTGAAACTGTTTTCTTAATCCCGCTCCCGCTTAATTCCTGACCATTACCGCCCGCTCCCGTGATTTTTGTGTACGCTCTCGCAAACATTCTAATGTTGTATATAATTTTCGTGCATCCGATAGATATCAATATGGTGGGGTATTGAAAACGCTTTAGAATGAGCGCTCGCTGTTCACTTTCGATTTTACGATTGTGTGTACTCTGTTTAAAGGAAGTATATTTTACAAGATAATATTGTGACGAGTGGGGCGGGGCTGAGAGCCGTGGGAACGGAGCGAGGCCGGTGGAGTAAGTGATAATGCACGACACCTGCGCCACTCACCGGTCTAAAGTCCCATGGAGGAGCGCCGGAAGGATAAAAGGAGGAGTGACGACAGTGCAAGACGAGAGCGGACCAGGCCTGGACTTTATTTTGTGTTTTGGTTCTGTTTGTGCACGGCAGTTGTCCGTGAGGGGCTGTCGCGCTGTTTTCAGTAAATTCTGTTTAAATGTTCGCTTGTTCCCGCCTCCTCCTTCCCGTACTACAAACTGTGTTACAGATATATATGTCAATGAGCTCGGGATCTGTTGAGCAGCAAATCCTCCACCATGGTCTTGTTAGTAATCTCTCCTTACTCTCGACCCATGATCAGTGAAGTCAAACTCTGCAGCTCGTGTGGATGCAGGTAGTCAAGTCCGCCTTTTCCCCACCGAATTAGGCTACTTTTAAACTGTTGCTGTGGGTTGATTTTCCCCCGTGGGTTAAAGGTTTGAAATATTGCATTAATTGCATTTAACCAAAATGCTTGTATTGAAATATTTAGCATTCTACCTATGAGAAAACTGTGCTAAATGTTAAGTTTTGTAAAGGTATAATCAATCCAAGGGATCACAATCCCAATGCAGCCCTCTACTGTGAAGTGACATATCAGTGTACAGTTGCTTCTTATGACATCTGTAGTGCTCTTCGAATTAACAAACATTCTTGTTACGATTTAACGATTTGATGTTAAGTTATTAGGTGATTTTTAGTGCTGTCAGTTACTTGAAACACTACCATTGTATAGAATGTTATAATATTATCAAGATTTAAAATGAGTTCTTAATGAATATTTGGCTATTTATATAGTCATTTGCTGAACGTCTTCATATTTGCATTATTTAAATTATTGTTGCATATTCATTGTCAAGCACTAAAGTACTTTGCCAGTAACCCACATTGACATGAAATCATTTAACAGCCTAATTTAGCTGCTTACTTTATATATATATATAAAAAAAGCTTGTGTATTTGTTAACTTTAAGATATGTTGCATTAGAGGGAAAACTTGTATATTATTTGTGATTCACATCACGTTCTGTCAGTTCTGTACGTTTTTAAGAAAAAGTCTGTCAGCAGTTTTGACTTTTAAATTTTTTTAGCCTTTAATCGTGACTGTTGAGGGGTAGTCAGGAAATCATGGGTGCATGTTCATTGTCCATGATGGCTTTACCACGGTAATAAAATAGTTTTTTTCCTAAAGAGATTGCCATTCAATGTGCATCTGAAATTTGCCAACTCGGCTTTTTACATTCATTCATAATTGAATGCTTTGAGAAACTTATTTTCATTCCAAGCAAAAATCTCACGTTTTAGGCACTAGAGATTTTTTTTGGTGGATTTTTCCTTGTAGACACATCCTTTGAAGTAAAAGAACTGCTTTTTTCAATGTATTTAAATATTTTCTGATTAAAAACACTTCCCTTAAAGTGCTCTTTTTCAATGGTGGGCACTGTCTGAAAACTTTGAGGTCATTATAGGAACCTAAACCTAATTTGCTGACCTCATGCTCTTGGATAATCAGCTGATTGTCATGCATATAAACCCCAGTTTTAAAAGCATATGCTGAGATGTAAGCAAGCATCCGTGCCGTTCCTTCAGAGTCCTGGTGGACCCATAAGCCCCAGCTGCTGTGAGATCCCTGTGGTGGACCGCACACGTGTACGAGGGGCGTTGTGCTGATGTGAGTGTGTGTTTGTGCTGATGTTGAACAGCTCAGCAGAGAGCAATAACACTGTATGATGAGACACACATGAGCAATGAAGCAACTAAACCACCTTTACATGACACATGTGTGAGGCTTGCTGTGTCTATCTATTCTCTCTGTCTGTCGTTTGCTCTAAGTTTCTATATTTCTATTGTTTTTATTCTTTAGATCAGTCATTTGTTCTAGCTCTTATTCTAACTATTGGCTGTTTGTTCTAGCTCATTTTAGCATTGGCTGTTGGCTCTAGCTCTCATTCTGGCTATCGGCTGTTCGTTCTAGTTCATTCTAGCATTGGCTGTTCGTTCTAGCTCTCATTCTGGCTATCAGCTGTTCATTCTAGTTCATTCTAGCATCGGCTGTTCGTTCTAGCTCTCATTCTGGCTATCAGCTGTTAATTCTAGTTCATTTTAGCATCGGCTGTTCGTTCTAGCTCTCATTCTGGCTATCAGCTGTTAATTCTAGTTCATTCTAGCATCGGCTGTTCGTTCTAGCTCTCATTCTGGCTATCAGCAGTTCATTTTAGCATCAGCTATTCGCTCTAGCTCTCATTCTGGCTATCGGCATGTTCATTCTAGCATTGGCTGTTCATTCTAGCTCTCAATCGTTTTAGCTATTGATTGTTCATTTTAGCTCTCATTCTAGCTGTCATTCGTTGAAGCTCTTGGTCGTTTTAGCTATCGTTCATTCTAGTTCTCATTCTAGCTATCGATTGTTTGTTCTAGCTAACGGTTGTTTGTTCTGGATCTCATTCTAGCTATCTACTGTTTGTTCTATCTTTCTTTCTAGCATTGTTTTTCTGTCTATCGATTGATTGGTTGGTCGGTCATTATCGATAGATAGAAAGCTGCCATTTTAGTTTGTTCTGTCCATGTTTTTGTTGTTCTATAGATCAGTTGTGTGTTCAAGCTATTAGTTGTTTGTGCTAGGTATTGGTCATTAATTTTAGCTAGCGTTCTAGCTATCTGCTATGTTTTTCTGTCTTTTAGTGTTGTTCTTTCTAGTGCTGTCCATCGATTGTTGTGTGTTCTAGCGGTTGTTTGTTCTAGCACTCATTGTAGCTATCAGTCGTTCGTTCTAGCTATTTGTTCTATCTAGCATTCTCGTTATCTGCTGTTTGATCATCTTTCTTTCTATGTTTTTCTAGCGTTGTCTGTTTTTCTATGTATTGGTCATTTGTTCTAGCTATTGAGAATTTGTTTTAGCTCTCATTCTAGCTGTCATTCATTCTAACCATCGTTCATTCATTCTAGTACTCATTTTAGCTATCATTCGTTTGTTCTAGTACTCTTTTGTTCATTCATTCGTTTTGCCAAATTCGTTCCATCTATCGTTCATTTCACCGCTATGTTCTAGTATTCTGATGTTTTTGTCTTTCTATCCTTTTTATTTAGAACTATTGTTTGTTCTGTTCCATCTAGCATTCTGTCTGTTGTTTTTTTATTTTATTAGTTCATTCTGTGTTTGTCTGTTGTTCAATCTGTCGTTAGTTTGTCCATCCTGTCTGTCATTCGTTCCGTGATCTGTTCGTTTTATCGCTGTTCTATTTTTATTATTATTATTAAGCCACTCTATTGTTATTATTTAGCTGCTTTCTGTCTCCAAGATTGGGTTTTTGTTTTGCATCTGTTGAAAACAGTCAAGTCATGCATCTCTTGGTAGATGCTGCACCTTTGTGAATAAAATGGCCAGTGTACTTTAATTACACTCTCATTATAACAAGCCACACAACACCAGAAGGGTCGTTTAGTGTTCCTTTGGCAAAAGAACACTGCGACCTAAAAACAGTCCCGAGTTCAGTCTAAGTTCAAGCGTTTGTTGATGATTGTACGCATAAATCCATCCGTCTCATCCCGATGCCTCAGTCCACTGCTCCTGTGATAAAGAGTTTGAACTTCCAGAGGAGAGAATTCCCTGCAGAACGTCAGCGGAAAATTTCTTCAAACTAGTTACCATGAAAACATAGTATCAAGTCCCCCAGGAGGATTTAGCATTTTTGCTACACATTAACTTTATCCTAGATTAACAGGCAAAAGAAATTCCAGCAGTTTTTCAATGTTACTCTAGCGATTTCTAATGCACCACTAAAACGTCTCTTGAGGGCATTTTAACCTCATGTTGTGGGTTTCTGAAAAAGCCTTGATTTCTTTGGATTTTACAGACCGCTGCATGATTGTGTTATTTTTAATGAGAAAACATGCTTTTAATGCATTACAAGGGCTGTCCATTTTTAAAATCAAATGAATGACTTAATATTCCAGTTATTTAGTCAAATGAATTACGTATATCAATCTGTGCTGAGAGAAGCTGCCAAATGAAGACTTAACAACATTGTTGTGGCTGACTAGAAAATGTTAAGTGACATTAACAAAGGTCAATATATTGAAATTGTTAGTTTTACACAGCTTAAGTATGAATCAGAGGCATGATTAATTGCTTTTTTATATAATTAATTGCACAACATGGAAAAGTGACAGCCCTGTGCATTATATTAACATTGTGTCAAATTATGTTTTATTTTTTAATTGTCACATCACATGTTAGTTTGCTTTCTGGTAATGAGTGTATTGCATGTTGTTGGTGCTCAGAAAAAATAACGAGAAGATTTGCATTGCGAGTCTAGGCTGGAAATTAGCATTTCTGTTTTTAATTTCCTCCCACTGTGAGTGAAGTGTGTGTACCCTCCTTTTTTCGTATCATTTTTTTGGAAAGGAGGATGTGTGAATGAGTGAGTGGGTGTATCGGCTCACGGCGTTATGGCTTTAAACCAGAGATTTCACCACTGCTCGTACACACAACAGATCTCATTTTTTTATATTCAGCCCAATATGAGCGCTTCGTGTGGGTGTTGCTGTAAAGGTGACATGTTGTGCCGGTCCCTTTAGAGAATTACACCTTGGTGTTCATGAATTCAGTGTTTATTATTAGGTCATGTAGATTCACTGAGGTCTTTTCTGCTCCTCGACACCTTTAGTATGTCTTCTGTATGGTAAAATCTCATATTTAGCTGTGTTTGACAAGTCAAGCGTTACTAGTTTTAGTCCTCCATAGTATATCATAGTATAGCGTATTATAATACATATTTTAAAACTAGTGCTGTCAAAATTAGCACGTTAAGGCAGGCGACTATTGTTTTCAGTTTAACGCCGTTAAAAATATTTAATGCCGTTAACACAGGGGCACCACTCACAACTGCTGCTTCTCTTTTTTTCTTGACAAGAATTGTTTATTTAGACGTAGAATGTCTTTACGAATTACGACCACAGCAAATGGGAGACTTTTAAGATGCGTGCTCCACTTCACCTCAGCAACAGGCGCTAGTCAAACAAGCGCAGAAACGGTACAGGTGACGAGGCAGCTTCAGTAGAACAACAGTGAACTGCGGTCAGATGAGATGTCAGGCCATATGTCAGTAAAAACTAATTATACTGTGCTCATAGCATGCTCTTCAATTGCACACACAAATACGGCAGCGCACACTGTAGCCTGTATCATTTCATATTTATGCGCGAGTGAAACTACAAGCGTGCGTGTCAGATCCACGTGACCTTCAGCAGCGGCAGCTCTTACAGTAATAGCAGCCAAATAACCGAATAACCCAGTTGCTGTGATGTCTGTTAATCAAAGAACAAAAGAAAAAAAGAGGAAATCATTAACTTTTGTAATTTTAAGGATTCACCAAATTTAATTTAGAATTTAGCCTAGTATTTGAAAACTTTATTCAATTTCTGTATATTTCCTACTTGCAAAAGGGCACAGCTAAATGTGACATTTATTATAGTGGGTTTGTGTGAAGATTGTTTTAAGCTCACTTAAATTAGTTATTTTTTAAAGTCTAATAAATGTTAAAATTGATAGCTCTCAATTAGACTGTAATGTTAGTAGTCAACATTACATATTGTCAATGTTTAAATACTAGGAAAAAAAGAGAACATCAGTAGTATTGGCATCAGTGATACTTGCCTTCAGTCATAAAAAAAGATGCAATTAAATAAATATAAAAAATATACTGTATTTGTTGTTTTTACATTAATTTGAAGATTCAATGTGAAATTATTGCAATATAAAGGTATATTTAAAAACATTAATGTTAGGTGGGATTAATCACGATTAATTGTGATTAATTTCAGAAAAATGTGCATTTTTTTAATTGATTGGCACTAGTTAAAACACGCAACACCCTAGCAACCCCCTGGCAGCATAGTATCATCTAAAACACACTAACAACTGAACACCCTAGCGAATGTATACAATGTGTTAAAACACTCAAAACACCTTAGCAACCATTCAGCAACATGGCAACATCCCACCCTAGCATCGTTGTGGGGTCTTTTTGACATGCAAAGTCACTATTTTCTTTAGAATTCTTAAAAAATCGATTCAGTTCCTGTGATGTTTAGATTAATTTAGATAGAGAGACTGTTTTTAGACTCTGCTTCCTCTCGACTCTTCAGATGTTGCATTCCGATTGATGTATGCGGGTCTTATGAATACGAGATGTGTTTGATGGGCAATTCAACAGGGCTGAGCACTTCACGCGTATGTGTGTGTTCCCGTTCGATCAAACCGGCCCGTCTTTCTTCAGACCTTTGATTTTTCTTTTGTCTCTCCCTCTCTCGAAGCACTTTGATGTGAATGGACTTGATTGTTCTGTTACCGGTATCACAAAAAAAATACGAAGCAGTTCTGACCATATTAACTCTTCTTTTGTAATTCGAAGTTTAAGGAAGTTGTTTTTTTTCGTCTCTCTCAGTGCGATTACTCTCCCTCGCAAATAGAAACGTAGGATGGGAAATTGGAGGCCCTTTGTGAGTTTAAGGCAAAGCCGATTACTTTCACTTCCCAATAAACAGCATTTGAGACTGGCCTAAATTTGCATTTTTATGCGCGACCGAGTGAAAAGATTCCCTGCTTTGCATAGTCGCCTATTCCATCGTATTTTCAGAGCCATGCTCAAGTACAATATATTTTCATCATCATCCGGCAGATTCTTAGACTTCCTGATCCACTAAATAATCCCGTAAGGGTTATAAAAAAGATGCACATGAGTTATTCCTGTTTATTGCGTGCAATAAATGCAACTTTTAGTCTGTTTGTCTGCTTTAAGAAATCTGAAAGGAAATAAAACTGCATTTTATGGCATAGCGTGCAGTATATACCCTTTTTTAAACAAATAGCATGTTTAATAAAAATAAATATTTATTTTGTATTATTTAATCTAATATTTTGTGAATGTTTTTGTTACTTTTGATGGTCTTTTTTAAAAATATATATATTTAAAAAAATATAAAAAATCATGTAAAGCACATTGCTTTGGGCATGATTTTTTATTTATTTTTTTTTAAATAATACGACTATAATTTGACAGAATCATGCAGTGTCTCTCTTTCTCGCATGTGTATGCGGTGGTTGATGGGAGGTGATATTTCATCTTCACTATGTCAGAGGGAAATGGTAACGCTGGAGTCTCGGCCAAGAGGTCAGATGGTGATTGTGCATGTTGTGCTGACATGACCCCTGCTGCTCATCGAGCCCATAACCTGCTGCTAACACACTCACACACGCTTTTACTCATCACACATGGTTGAACTACAGATTTGAGCAGGTGAGGATGGATATCAGTGGCCAGTCTGCGGCTTATTTGTGTTTTTATGATAACGATCTCCTTTGGCAAAGCAGATTCAATCAGAACGAAATTATATGCAGTTATTATTAATGAATATATATTGGCAAACAGCTCAGATGTATTAGAGCCGCTGAGGCTATTACCACTCAATATGTTTGAACGTTACAACAGAGGCCTGTAATTAAGATCCATTTCTATAGTGAATAATTTGTGTTCATTTGTACCGTACGTTTAGCTTGAAGTGAAACTTAATTATTCCAATAGGAAGACATCAGGTCCATTTCAAAACCTAGTGAGCAGTGGTATTTTAATATTTAGATACTGTCATAGTAATAATTTTGAATTAGCTATTTTTAATTTTAGTTTTAATCATTTTTTGTATTTTTTTAAATGCTTATGATTACGCATACGCAACACTTCATTTTCATTTAAGTTTTGGTTTTTCATAAAATAATAAATGAATTTATAATTTTGTAGCTTAATATTTCTTGTCGAAATTAAGTTGTTGTCGAAATTAATGTGATTCCCCTAATCATACACCAAAATAATCAAAATAGTTGATTTTAGACCAAACTTTTTTATCAATTTTATCAACATTTCTGGTCTGCCATCTTATAATGTTGCTGTAAGAATGTATACGGTTTTGAAACCGATCGGTGGTTTGCTTGAAAATCACAGAAAATACGTACGTTATAAGATCAGCTTTAGAATCTGATTGGTGTAGGAAATCACATGACTGGAAATAGATAGTATAATACAGAGCTGTGCTGAGGTGCGTTTCCCAAAACCATTGTTAGCTAACTATGGTCGTTAGTTCTATTGAACTCTATTGGTAACGACGGAAATTGCGACCATAGTTGCTTTTGGGAAACGCACCCCTGGATGGCAACTAATTTCGTTCTCAAATGTTACTTGAATTTGTTTGTTTTTTTACATTTACGACTGCTCAACCAGCCACTTTGACACATCTGATTGGTTAAGCCCTCCCCTCACAGTTTGTAGCCCCGCCCACTCATACTTACCACCTGAGGTTGCTGTTATCGAGCCAGCCAATCCATTCCTCAATGTCTGTCTCCACAGGACTCCAGGAACATTGATAATGGGGCATGAATCATTGAAATCTATTGGCTAGACACCTGCTGCCACATGGGCTTCAGATTGTGTCTGGCTGTCTTAACTGCTTGAAATTGTATCCAGAATGCAGCAGAAACATTTGCACGCTTTAGGCCTGTGTCGCTAAGCGCATTAGCTGAAGTTCACAAGCTCTTGAAGTTCTCCGTGGCGTTCTGTGTCTTTAAACCCCTCCGGTGTCTTCATTCTCATTCAGGGCTCATCGGAGACTTCGGCGTTATGATTCCCACAACCCCTTTCCAGGCCAGATCAATCAATTCTCCATTACTGTAGTGATCAATTAGATCCTGGCTGGTGAATTATAAATGCAGGGCTAATGAGGAACAGGGTCGTTAGGGGATGAGAGGGTCTAATGTTTTACATATGGGTCCTCGGTGAGGTCTAAGTCGGGAGTGACCTCTGAGACAATATGCAAAGAAAAGAAGTTCAGTTGTTTCGCTTTAGTATCAGATGTTAAAGTCTTTTAGAAACTTACAATTAAATAAATGTGGAGAGCAGCTTGGATGAGGAATTGAGAAATGAGTTTGTACTGAGATTTTTAACTTCTGATGGAGACTTTGGTGTCTTTGTAAATCTGAACAGTTTTATCCTGAGGACGAACATCTGACTTCTCCATTTACAGTTTTAGAAAAGCCATTGAGACCATTGAGAAAAACCATTCTTTCTTAATAGCGAATCAATCTCTCAAAACAAGACGCAGCCACAAAGTAACAAATGGAGCAGATTCTATATTTCTCTATGAAGGCATTGGAGATCAATAGGATGCAAAACATTTTTATTAGCATCTAATTATGTGTGATGATCACTTAATAGATGCAGCTTAACCAAGTTAAATTGTCAACTCAAAGGTTCATGGGCTATTGACTGAATTATGTATCCTTTGTGATTTCAGGTGTTCTCTGCAGCCTATGCAGTTCTGTCATAACTTGAAGCTTGATTGACTTTTTGTAATTGCTTTTAATAGATTGTGATTTGTTGACGCGTGAAGTACCACCACTGAATTGTATATTATGTTTTACTCAATTAGTGGGATTGCAATCTGAATTGAATGTCACAAGAATGCAAATTAGTACGATTGAAAAGGGGTCTATATAGAAAGCGTTTTTCTGTTTTTCACATTAAAACAAATATACAGCTTGATTCATGAATTAATAAATCAGGGTTCCCACTCTTTCATGAACACCAGATTCAAGGACTTTTTAAAGCACCATTTATTTTATATCAAGCACCTATCAAATTCACATGCCAGAATATGTAGTGTCATGAAAGACCTTACAGTACTTAACATTTCACTTACACTTAACATTTACATTAAAAATTTCAGAGTAATAATGTTTTGAATGTGTAGGTTGTGTTTTACAATTGTACAAATTATATAATGTAATATATAATATTACATTATATGATATATAATGTACAATTATATATCACTTCTAAATGATTAAATACTAAAATAGTAGTTATTAAGATTGATGTGGTTTGAAATTGGTCAAATGTGCTTGGAAAAAATATGATCAGAATATCCTCTAGCGGCCAGTTGACGAATTACAGTTTAAGTCACTTCCTTATTGGCTTCACAAGAGAGAGCGGGAGGTTGCGACTTGGACAGAACATATAGGACAATTTTTGAAATAGCACCATAAACAGGGGTTAAAGCAAAAAAAAAAAACTTTTGACTGAATTTTTCCTAAGCCAAACCCCATTCCACAGCCATACCTGTCACACACACAGTTTAAAAGCATTTTTTCTTCTTCTTGTAATTAGGAGCGCTTGTCCTCCTAATTTAAAATAATAAAAAATCAATAATCAATAATAAAAAAATATTTACACCTAATATGAGGTGACATTTGACTCAAAGTGACTTACAGGGGTATTTTCTTTTTACCTTTGTAATGGCAT
>NW_015536527.1:82679-90195 GCF_001515605.1 Sinocyclocheilus anshuiensis
GACTGTCTTTATGAATGGGTAATCATGAATCACTGACTCACTAGATTCGTTCAAAAACGCACTTTCATTGAATGACTGAAACTCAGCTGAGTTTGCTTTTAGAGATGCGAAGTGGCTGAGCTGTTACTATATTTGGAACTATTTTCGTTAAAGAAATAGAGCGAAATCAGGCAGTACTTGTTTACTGAACTGTTGTATTGAATCAATATCACATTGGCAAACTCCCTTAATAATTATTAAAAGCGGTCACTCTCCTTATCGCGATCTGTGAGTTCTCAAGACTAAAAGCACGTGCAAATAATACGTTCCGTCATCTGTCATCGCGTTATAAGCGTGGAACCTGCGGGAATGAGTAGAATTGTTATTAATATGAATGATGCGAGCGGTGTCACTATGTTGTCACTGAGAAGCTGCAGCCGTGGCCGGGAATGATTTTTGGTGTGCCGACAGAACAATAATAACAACAATGCGCTACATGTTTCTTTTGCCCTCATTTTTTTTTTCAATTGACAGAAATCCGTCGTAGCGACGGAAAGCTTTAATCCCTGCATAAACAAATTTCAAATTTAATTCAAGTATTTTCAAGGACCTATGTTTGTTTTCAAGTACTTTCCAGGCCTTGAATTCATACGTCTGAAATTCAAGTACTTTCAAGAAGCGTGGGAACCCTGTAAATGGTTGTAAAATTGTTGTTTTTAAAGAATCAGTCTAAAAGTACTATGACTCAGTAATTGGTTGAAAACAATTAAAATCCTTTGAATCATGATGAAATAATTCTGCATCTTTCATGGCTCTTTCTGTAGGTTGCATCATTAACTGACAACAGTTTACTCTATTTATAAGTGAGTCATTTGATTTATCCACTTAAATAGTTCAAAAAGTGTTTTATTTAATGACAAATAAAGTGACTGATTAATTCAACTGACTCAAAGACATTCAGCTTTGATCAAAAACACTTTTTTCAGGAACGAGTTAAGTTGTTGAAGTATTTATTCAAATGATATGTTCAGCAACAGATTTATTCAGACATTTAAAAACACAATGATTTATTTTGTTATAAATCAAGTGACTGCCTTTGAGTGAGCCAATGAATCACTTACTAATTTGTTCAGGAATAAAATGAATATATGTTATGAGTGAGTCATTAAATAAACTATTAAACTGGTTTGTTCAAAAACAGTTTCTTTCTGGAATGAATCAAGTGATTATCTTTGAGTAAGTGACTCATTCACTCAGAATGTTCAGAAACGCTGATTTATTCAAAAACGAATCAATTTACTGTCTTTATGAATAAGTAATTTAATCATCCATTTAACTGATTTGTTCAGTTTGTTCGATTTGTTCTTTCTGGAATGAATCAAGTAATTGATTTAATTATGAGTAAATGACTCATTCACTCAAACAATTAGTTCAGGAACACCGATTCATTCAAAACGTAATCAAATGAATGAGTCATTGAATCATCTGTTCATCCGATTTGTTTAAACACCAATTCACAAAGTTGGTGACTGTCTTTGTGTTAGTCATTGAATTATTAATTTAAAATGATTTATTGGTTCAATATGAGTGAGACATTCAGTTGATCACTCAAATTATTTGTTCAAACACTGGTTCATTCAGGAGCAAATCAAGTGGCTGTCTTTTATAAATTAGTCATTTATTTTTTTAACTGATTTGTTAAAACACTAATTAAATCAAGTGACTGTCATTACGAGTCAGTTCTTGAATTATTACTTCAAATTATATAATGATGAAAACCAACTCATTCAGGAATTAAACAAAATGAAGTGTCAAGTGAGTTTTGAAGGGCAGAAGTTAGTTGAAGCGGCATTAAATGAGCTTGTCATTTCATCGCATTACATTCAGATATTTCAGTCTTTTCTTCAGGCCGTCCATCACGCTTGTGGTAGGAGGTGGTTTGTAGGCTGATGGTTCACGTATTTCTGGCACGCCAACAAACATAATAAAGCGTACATCTGCCGACGCCAGATGCCACCTGTATCAGGCCTTGATACGATCCATATGGTCCAGACTGATTTTTCCAAGATGGTTTTCCCCAGTGGGAAAGAGATAAACCCGGTCTTCGCTCGCCTTTTTAAATGTTGCCAGATCCCTCCTGCGTTACTTACAACTTGCTGACATTTTTAATTATGCCAAAAACCGGGCGATTCAAAGACAAATTCGATCTAAGGAATCCGTTTAAAGCCAAAAATAACGACTTCAGTGGCCGCTGGCCCTCAAAACTCTTGGTTTTTCAATGAAAACGAAGAGGGTTTGGGAATATGAAATGATCCTGAGCAGCTTATCCCTTAAAGAATCAATTATGAACGCTTTGGAGAAGATCAGAAGCGCTCGCCCGGCTTTTCAGAGACAGGAAGTGTGCGCTTCAAATAAGGAAGCTGATGCGTGTGCCAGGAACTTATCATCATTGCTTTGGGGGGAGAGAGAGAGGGGAAGTCGGGATAAAGCGCGAAGCAGAACATCCCTTGCATGATAAACAGTAATAATCCTCGCCATCCAAACCCAAAACCTGTTAGAAAACTCCTGGTCTCCTCTGATGAGACGCCCATGTTCTGGTCTGGTGGTCAGAGGTGTTTGTTTTCTAATCGAGAAGATGATTATCCCAGCGTGATCCGTTAGTCAGGGCAGCATTCGTATCTATTAGGGATGCGCAAAAGCGATTAGTCGGTGGATCTTCTTGGACACATCAGCTGATTTCTGAAGACTGGAAACTCTTGACATTTATTGTTCATGGTGAAGTGATGCTTTGAGCGTGCTTTAAAGATGATGCATTTGAGAACATCTTTAGAATTTGTTTTAAACAAGACTTTGTAATGGTGGATTTTACACTCAACATTTTTACGCAATATATTCTTGGAATTTACTAATGATACGCTTTTGATAAATTTGATAAAATGTAAAAAAAAAATTTATTATTCTTCGATATTTGTTATTCAGTAATTTTTTTTTTTTTATTGTTGTTATTTAATATTATTAAAACTGGATTATTTATATTTAAATTACTGCTGGGCAACGATTAATCGCGATTAATCACATCCAAAATAAACGTTTTTGTTTATATAATATTTGTGCGTGTACTGTATGTATTATGTATATATAAAGACACACGCATACACTATATATTAAAAAAATATGTATATATTTATATTCATAATTTATATTATATATAAATATATTTAATATATAAACATAACATTTTCTGAAATATATACGTGCATGTGTGTGTATTTTTTGGATGCGATTAATCGCGATTAATCATTGCCCAGCACTAATTTAAGTTACAATTATTGAATATAATTTACTGTTATTAATTATAATAATTAATAGTCTAATGTACTCATGTAAAAGTAATCATGCTTTTAGTTAGAACATACTTTTTAAATTTTGGTGTGAATACATAATTTCTTATTGTTACAGTTTCTTGTTTATATTACTGTAATTGCAGTAGTTTTTAAAGAAATTAATAATTTTATTTAGCAAGGGTGCAATAAATTGATCAAAACTGACAAAAAAAGACATTTATAATGTCTGTTTAAAATAAGTACTGTCCTTTCGAACTTTAGATTTTGAACTTTTGATTTCCACAAACATGAAGCATCACAACTGTTTTAAATATTCATAATGATAATAATATATTTTTTGAGCAGGACATTAGCATATTAGAATGATTTCTGAAGGATCATGTGACACTGACAGTAATGATGCTGAAAATGCGGCTTTGATCAGATGAATAAATGGCATTTTAACAAAGAAAATGGTTACTTTAAATTGTAATATTTCACAATATTGCTGTTTTTAATTTGCTTTTCGATCAAATATACTTCTTTTAAACACATAAAAAAAAAATCTTACCCCCAAATTGATCTTTATTTCTATTTTATACTTTAAAAACCTCATCCAGTAATCATTTTTCTCAGTTCTGTTCTTTTTCACTGCTTGAATGTTATAGTCAGTGATATAAGCTCAAGTTTTTCAGGTCTGCACAGATTTGCAAAGAGTCTGGCTTTGCTCCTAATAATGGTGATAGTATGTTCTCTCAGTTTGTTTGGCTCACGTCCCTTTTTTCCCGTCCTCCGGTCTAAAACACTCTCGCGTCTTTCAGCAGTTTCCTCTTGTTCTGAGAGCAAACTTTACACGTCGCACTCTGTGGGTGGTTTGAATAACCTTTGCTCAAGTACTCTGCGGCAGAAAGGTTTTTGGCAGCCGTGAAAGGACGTCTCAAGGCTGTACGTTTAGTGTGTAACACCTTTATTGTGAGTCTCTCAAAGTCTGTGAACAACAGTGTCTTCGTTACATTTCTGAAATGATAAACTAATGGAGCAGAATTAATTCAAACTCGAACATGTCACAGAGTGCAAAGGCCGTAATGTTGTGTTGGTTCGGTCAGTTGAAGCACTGCTTGAAACACTGATTCTGCCGGATTCTGTTCAGAATTGTATGACAGGAATCAGCGTTTACGTTCACATCAGTGGTCGTGTTCTCACATTTCTCTCGGCTGCAGGCCGCTGCTTGTGTTGGATACAGTGTGGCGGTTCTGGCTCACGGTGCTGCTAATGGATCGGCCCCCCGCTGTCCTGCAGGCCTTGATCCAGTGGCGCGACCCCGGACCGCCTGCTGCGCTCAGGCCGCCGCTAGAGATTTCTGACTTCAGTCGCAGGAAACCACGCTCGCTCATCCAGAACCACACGACCACTGCTGACAGAATATGACTGACGTGGTTCCGATGCAGGATTTGATTCAGTCTTGACTTGTACTATACTACATGTATGTTATAAATACTGCTGTAGTGCTGTAGTTTACATGCTAAAAACACTTGAATTAGCATTGGAAATAAATATAAATGTAATAAATTCATTTATAGTAATAAAATATTAATTTATAAATATAAAAGAATGATTACTTTTTAAGTTGTCATAATTCTGGATATTTTGTTTTATTTAAATTTTTTATTTACACTAAGGAATTTTAAGCAGATGTAATATTTTATCCTGGTATCATTATCATATCACATTTATGAATATATGAATTTCATGTAAATTAATTAAAAAAATTATACACATAACGGGTTTTATTTTATAGACTTTTTTTACACTGACAAATTGTAAGCAAATGCAATATTTTATCCTGATACCATTTTATCATATCACATTTGTGAATATATGAGTTGCATGTAAATGCATTCAAAAATGATACACATTACAGGTTTTATTTTATAGATTTGTTTTTACACTTTACAGTTTCAAAGGACAATTCCATTCTTATTAAATATTTAAGAACAAATATTTAAGAAATATATTGGAACATTTTGAGCAAAAAAAAAAAATAATTATTTTATGTAAATAATATATTTATCAGTTGCCTAGACTTTTAAGTATTTCTTTTATTTTATAGATTTTATAGTTTGTTTGTGTTTTTTTTTTAGTACTTTTAAAGATATTTCAGGCTGATGAAGTATTTTAAGAGTTTGACTACACCAAATTTATTTTATTGTAATATTTACTATATTATTAAATATACTAACAAATTCTATGTTAACACTGTTGGTTCATATTGTTTCTTAATAGATTATTTTGTGTTTTATTTTAAACTTTTTTTACACTTTCAAAAAATAGTTTCAATATTTTAGAACACAGTTTCAGCATAGCAGCGTTTATGTATTTATGATTTATTTTTAATAGAATAAATGACGTCACTATATTTATATAATATACTATTATATATATATATATATATTGTATATCTGCTATAGACTTTTTTTTAATTTTTAAGATTTAAGTTCAAATTCAGTTTCCTGAGTCAATTTTTTTTGTGTTTTTTCCCCCCACTGTTCTGTCAAAAAAACGTACAACTAATATCTCGTCTGAGAGCAAACTCACTAGAAAGCTCCAGTATGGCAGTGCAGCTCTGCAGCTTTGTTAGAGCTCAAATCCACCGCTAGCGCTCCACATTAGCTCTTTACTGCATGTACCTGCAGTTAAAAGCACTGGGAGCTTTACTCTCGTGGATCGCTGGAGCGGCTCCGCTCCGAACAGACACCAGGCTACTAATTAGGGCCCGAACGTGGTTGCCATAGCACCTCGTTGCCATGGTGGCGCGGAGGGATGTCTCTGTAATGACAGTGCTTTCTGATGTACGGCGCCGTGATGCAACGGAAATATCAAAACTGATCCGAACCAAACAGCCGCTTAAAAGCTGCATGTCACCCGACGAAAGAAACGCCGGCTAATTGGCTCTTGAGACTGACACTAGAGGCAGTTATTAAGCTCATGGAGTCGCCTTTTGAAAAAATTAACAACATGGGATCGGCTTTGTCCCGCAGGACGGGGAAGCCTGGCAAATAGTGCTTTCTGCTTTCCTGCATCCCTTGAACTACTGTTATTTTTGTTGTTGTTATTAAAGTCATTGCAATTATGGATCCAGCATCTGAAGTGCAACTTCATTAGCGGTTGGACCTCAAATGAATTTACATGCATGATTTTATTGTGAATTTTGATAACCGTGAATTTGGGTTATTGGAATTTTTTACCCCCGCCCCCCGGTCATCGCAATGGCAATAAGTGTACCAATTTACCTAAATGCACTCTACTATTTTTGCATCATACTGCATTTTCACTTTTAGTTACATTTGACAGCAAAATTGTTGCAAAACATTGTAGATTCAAGTCTGTAAGCGCGAGACTTCTTTACATGATTGTTGTTTTCACCATATTTTACACTCAATAACACTATAGACGTTTATTTCACTTATTCAGCTTAGTTCATAAAGTATTTTTATTATTTGTAATGTAGTTTTTTCTGCATAGGAAGTTCATAGTTATATATAAGTGTGTATGTACACAGCTTTTTCTGCATAGGAAGATCATCATTTTCATAATTGTTTTTTCATTTAGTTATTCTGCTTATGAGGTTAAAAATATTATTTTATTTAACTTTTGCTTAGTACGTTGTTGTTGTTGTTATTATTATTATTTAGCTTATATGCAGTTCATAAAGTGCAATATATCTTATTCTGCATAGTAAAATCTTAATTTTCACAATTATGTTTTATATTTTCAATTTGTTTTTTCATTTGGTTATTTCGCATATTCTACTTTTTTTGCATAGCAAGTTCAGAAAATAAACACTTATTATATCACAATGTGTACATTTTATTTTATTCAACATATTCTGCTTAGGAAGTTCATAAAGTATTTTATTATTATTATTATTTTAGCTTATAGGCGGTTCATAAAGTTTTTATTTTATTTAGCTTATTCTGTATCGGAAGTTAAATAAGTTTTTTTTTTTTTTTAGATGTTTATAATTTTAGTACTCTGTATAGGAAATTCATAAGGTGTTTTTTATTATTTATTTATTATTTTTTATATATTTATTATTATTATTATTTTATTTTGTTTTGTTTTATTTTACAAAATGTATTTATTTATTTTATTTATTTATTTAAGTCTATGTCTCAGCATTGTCTTTTGTGTTCCTCTTTTGACCACCCATCCCT
>NW_015536527.1:90373-95521 GCF_001515605.1 Sinocyclocheilus anshuiensis
CCTACACGTGATGCCGGTCCTGATATGCTACTCAATCTAGTGCTTACGACCTGAAACAAATGACAGTGGCCTTAAACAAATGATGCCGGCGTCATCGCGTCTCTGATGCCTGTCACCTACTCCACTAGTGGCAAAATTGCTTTTCTGCTTGACTAATTTAAATAAATGAGATGCGTTACATCCGTACTTTTAGTGTCACACTTCCTATAAACGACACAAATGGCCAAAGGCTAGAAGCGAATTAGCTAAAGCATTTCATGTAAAACATATAATTTGTTTTATGGTAACCATCAAATTGAAACGTCTTTCAAATACGCTTTCTCAAATGTTTCACTTAAAATGTTACATTATGGCAACAAAAGTCGCAAACAACCATTTTGTCGTACATGACCTGAGTTATACAGCTAACATGCTAGTTCTTATTCTAACTGGTTTCTCCACACACTTTTATCCTCTCGGAAGTCATATTTCTGGCTAATCAAATTAATGTTTGTAGCGATAAAGCGTCTTTCATTCGACCTCCGCTACTCTGCGACTCTCTCACCCCGCGAAGCTGAGCATCTGCGTCTCTTCGGCTTTCTTCTGCTCTTATCTCTGCTCTCCACGGATATTTGTGAGCACAGAGCGAGGACAGAAATGTAGAGGCCCCAGAAATCACTTAAGCGCATGCTTTCATATCCGCCGCTCTTTATTTGGGGACACGGTTTGCGGTGACTCTGGTCCTGGAGTTGCGTGAATGACTTTATTTTCCATCTGCACGATTGTGGGGGACAGAAATTAAAACGTAATATGCTGGGTGGGAGGAAAAACGCTGACCTGCTGCTAACTCAGGACTGAAGCCCTCCGCTTTCTGCTATCGCCCCTGTCCACTCACTATTTCTAGGTTTATTAGCCTGTGAGGGTAAATAGCCTGTTTAGTCTGTTCAGTTCAGGCTAAATTAGCAATTTCTGAGCGGCTAATAAGTTGTTTCATGTGTTCTCAACCCTGAAGTGCTCCGTTGTGAACACATGGTGTTTGTAGAGCGAAGCAAAACATTAGTTTTATTAGCAGGGGGAAACTGTCCAAACGCCTGCACTGAACAACACTAACTTTTTCTCGTTTTTCTTTTTAATTAAAAATACTGTTTATTGCAATAAAACTCGTAGACTTTGTATGTGTATCTTTAACCCATGAACAACCAGAAAGTAGTGAAACTGATTAAAGTTGTAAATTAGCATTTTTAACATTGATTTCACAGTGTAAAATTTATAGTAATATTTCAGTATAATTATATAATATTATCCACCGAACAATAGTAAACTTTTCTAACTTTTCTAAATAAATGTAAACAAACATTTATTTCAGTAAAACTCATAGACTTTGTATGTGTATTTTTAACTAGACAGTTAGACTAGAACAACCAGACAGTATTTGAACTGATTTGTTGTAACTTAGTGTTTGTAACATGGCTTTCAACAAGTAAACACTGTTTTAATTTATAATGATGATAATTTAATTTAATAGTGTATTATTGGTCATACATCATTGTTGTACAATGTGTTAAAGTAAGTGATAAATAAATAAATAAATAATGTTTTGATAATTGTATATAAAAGTTTATACATCAGTGTAATATATTCAGCTTAAATTTAATTTAATACAAACGTAATTATAAATAAAGCTATATTTTAATATAATTGTATACATGATCATTTACATCATTGTATGTTTTATTAAATCTAAGCTTAAAATATTAAATAAACATTTTAATATAATTTGTAGTATGTGTGTATTGAATTAATTTTAAGCTATGAATGAATGAATGAATGAATAAATTAATAAATGAATGGATAAATAAAAGTAAAGTTTATACATTTTAGTATGTTTTATTGTTAGTTTAAGTTGAAATAATTCTAAATATATTTTTTTACTATAAACATATATTATAGTCTATACATAATGTTTATGTATAGAATGTAGTGTTGTCAAAAGACCCGGTATTTCGGTACCAAGTCGGTACTAAAAAAATGAAAACGTTACGATACCAGGTTTTCTTAAGTACCGCTTCTTGATGGCGATCCCAAAGCTATCCTCTTCCAGTGTTGCCAAGTCCGCGGTTTTCCTGCGGAATTGGGCTGCTTTAACACTGTTGCCGCGGGTTGTTTTTCATGTCCGCGGGTTGAAAAACGACCCCATTAACGTGATATTTAGCCCCTGGAATGTGAATTTTACCAGGGGAACCCCGCCAAAACACGCGTATTTTATCCCCGGAATGCGATTTTTAATGGGGACACCCTCGAAACGCGATTGGGCGGGTTTTGTTGTGAAAACCTGGCAACCTCTTCATAAAAGCAGTGGCGACCTCAAGAGGAGGAAACGCAGCAAACTAACAAAACACCCCGATCAAGTTCAAGCAGGTAAGTTTCAATTACATTTTTAATATTTAGAGCTTCTGTTATGAATATTATTCCATATTTTAATTTGAATTTCGGAATGTATTGAATTGTATAATAATAATAATACAAAATTATTATTATTATTATTATTATTATTATTAATTAAATAATTTAATATAACTAATATTCTAGTTTATACATCATTGTAGTATGTTTTACTGAATTAAATTTAGGCTAAAATAATACTTGCATTTAGACATTTTGTTTTCTGTTTTAAAAAGGCAATAATGTTCAATCTAATCTAAATGTTGCTTGATTTAGAGTGATGATGAACTCTAAATCATAGTTGAAATGGCAGTAGATGTTGAGGCTCGAGCGTCCATCATAGCGGACATATATTTAGTGGAACAGCTGTGCTTTAACAGTTTTAACCAAATGTATCAGTCATTGATGTCAGTCAGTTTGATTTCTCATCATTTTATCTAAACATGATTTTCATCACAGAGCGTGGCTTCTATCCATAACACAGGGGTGTTATACCGAACATCCCCTGTATGTTTGCAACGGAAGCCGGATATTTGATCTTTCGCTGCTCTCAGCAGCTCTGCGAGCGGAGGACGAGGGTTGACTCTCCACAGCAGGTGCCAGTGACGTTATTTGCATCTCTGCCGGAAACGAGCATGTGAAGTTGGCCGTGGACGACCGTCTCGCGGTGAGGGACCGACTACTCAACCGCAGCCAAGGACGAAGCTCCCAGTCTATCGAGGGAAGCTTGCGGCTGTGTGTTGAGTCAACATGCGGCCTCTTGTTTAAGGTTTTAAACCACGTCAATTCCTCCTCATTCTTTAAAAATCTGCTTTTAAAGGTGAAGGACGCTGCTGGTCGAACCCTCAAAGAAGAAAGTTTTATGACAGTGCTGCTCCAGAATATTGGTTATTCAAGCACATTACTTCAAAAAAACTGAAACGGGGTTTGATTAGCAACGAAACCAGAAAAAAAATACAGGGTGTATTCGATGTTTAAAAGGGTAAATTTGACCAAAACAGTCACGAACATGTCTGGGTCACATAAAAACGTAATCAATAAATACCTAATAAAAAAGTGAAATATATTTTAAGGCCATTAAGGTATTTTTTTTTTTTCATAATTAAGCACATTTGTCCCTCAAATTCTCATTACTGTAATGCAAGAAACCATATAATGTATTTAAATGGTAGAGAAACACATGTTGAGTGGAGGTTGGACCAATGAAATGTCACTGTGGGCGGAGCTAACTTGAGTGACATGCCATAAATTATCCGAAATATGGCCAA
Organism: Sinocyclocheilus anshuiensis; assembly: GCF_001515605.1. Classification (NCBI taxonomy): domain Eukaryota; kingdom Metazoa; phylum Chordata; class Actinopteri; order Cypriniformes; family Cyprinidae; genus Sinocyclocheilus; species Sinocyclocheilus anshuiensis. Next base: position 94,063 of record NW_015536527.1, read on the forward strand.
AACAAAACATCCAGTTGCTCATCTGCAGTGAACGTCTCCATTTTGTCTCGCCTCAAAGCAATCTGCATTGATTTCCTTCATCCGTGACTGTTGATTTGCACTCTGACCTCGGCAGAGCAGAATAAGAACCCAGACTGCATATAAGACGAGACGAAATGATGCCAAGACACATATTTAGTCCATTTCACCAACACGCCTGTGTTTTTACACACAGAATATCAAACAATCGGAGTCGTCACCTTCTGAGACCCGTATCTGCAGTAGCGATAAGGGAAACGCGCGTGAATGTGTCATGGACTCATTTGGAGATCATGAATATATTTGCATATGACATTCAGATCAGTCGTGATCATCTGGAGGAGTCAGAATCCAGCTGCATATCAAACACGGCTAATTAAACTCCACGACGTGATAAATGAACCTCCATAGTAGAGGAGTATATGGTGATTTGATGTTATGTGAACGTTGACGTCAGAGTGAATACTTAGATTAAATATGCACGTCAGTTTAGAGGCGCAGTATTTATGGGGCAGGATGACGGGTTGCCCTAACAGGCATAAAGACGGAAATGAGGCACATTTGAGCGGACAGGCAAGGGCACATCGATGACAGATCGCTGTTCTCTGGCACAGGTTTTCTTCAGGGTTTTTAAAATCAAATTTAAGACTTTTAAAGACCTTTTTAAAGGGATGGTTCAATCAAAAATGAAAATTTGCTGTTAATTTACTCACCCTCAGGCAGTCAAATATGTAGGTGACTTTTTTTCTTTCTTCAGTAGAAAAGTTAAGAAGCTGAAACCGTGGTCCTTGGTGATTCATAAAATGCAAGTCAATGGCTACCGTCACTTCGGAGTCAAAAAAGAGCATATCAGGCCAAACAAAATTAATACCCATGACTCCTGACGATATATTGCATTCTTATGAAGTGAAACGATCAGTCTGTGCAAGAAACTGAACATTATTTACAACATTATTACCTGTAATCCAGAGCCTCAGTGATGTCTAGTTTACGAATGAATCATTCTTTTGAACCGGTTCTTTTTGGTGAGCTAGTTGAATTAGTTCACTAAATCGAACTGAACCGTCTGAAACAGTTCGTGGCTCAAGCAGCACAGATCTACAAGTTACTCAATGAAAACTCACTTTTGGATGCCTGACAGTCACTCTGACTCAAAAAGAGCCAAAATACCGGTGTATATGATCCTATGATGAACAAAGTCATCCAGCGCTCCAGTTCCTCAAACAGTCACTGAACTGAGGAAACCGTCCCAACTCAGACCGAACACTGACGAGCCGCTGGTATGTGCATGCATGAGCCCAGCACTTGAATTAAGGGGCCAAATGAAAGTTTTTATGGTTTCTCATGGTTTTTGAGAAAAAAGTTGAGCTGATGAAAATGAAGATGTGGGAAGATTTGCATAACGCCGACCAAATGTTCACGCAAAGAAAGAAGGCGTACC
>NW_015536527.1:96267-96439 GCF_001515605.1 Sinocyclocheilus anshuiensis
TATGTCCCCACTGGATGCAAAAAATGCCTCGTTTATAATGGGTTTTACTGGTTTTGTCTCGTCGTGCATCACAGGCGCATGCGCATCACCGGCGCACACATGGCATCACAGTATGTGAGGGGCGTAACATTTCTGTCACACGCTTGAGGTATTCGGCCAATCACAACGCACT
>NW_015536527.1:96581-99658 GCF_001515605.1 Sinocyclocheilus anshuiensis
TGCTGAAATAACTACTGGAAAAGATCGATTCGCGGCTTTTGAGAATCGATATCGAATCGACGTCATTTTTAAAAAACGATTAATCGGAAAATCTATTTTTTTGCCCAGCCCTAGTAAGGGGCGTAACATTTCCATCACACGCATGAGGTATTCGACCAATCACAACGCACTGGATAGCTGGCCAATCAGCGCACACATCGCTTTTCGAATGATGAGCTTTGTAAAAATCGACGGGTTTCAGAAAGGCGGGGCATAGAGGAGAAACAATAATGTACAGTATGTGGAAAATAATGTGTTTTTGAACCTTAAACCGCATAAACACAAAATACACAAAATAATATTCTTTTTAGCAACGTCATATGACCCCTTTAAAATACTATGGATTCTGGAAGACTTCAAAATACCTTATTTTGTGTTCAACAGAAGAAAGTAACTCACACAGGTTTGGAGTAACTTGAGGGTGAATAAATGACCATTTTCATTTTTGGGTGAACTATCCTTTTAACTCTTTTCCCCGCCAAACACGGAATCTTCCGTTATTCATGAGACAATTCTTCTCCGCCAAACACGGAATTTTCCGTTATTCATGAGACAATGCTTCTCTGCCAAACACGGAATTTTCTAGGTTTCCGTGTTTTCACTGTTATACACTTGGGGGCACTATTACGCATCTCATGAATGAGTCTAGAATCACTAAATCAAAAGTCAAAAGTAAAAATCTCATATGTAAGCATATATGAATAATAATGCAATCATCAAAAATAAACAGCATATAAATGAAAACTGCCTAATGTTACTGAGTGAAATGTCGATCCAGGAAGTGGCAAAGGACTGTGCAAGCTTTGGAGGTGCTGATGGAAGCCATCTACTGCATCTTTGCTTTGATCATCATACTGAATATGATCCAGATGTAGTATTTGATAAAAACGCGATTTTCTCAGCGTTTTACTCAAAATGTTACTTTTTTTAATGAAACTTACCTACATTCAAGTGTTGATAGAAAAGAATGATTGAAGCTAGAATAAAACTGATTTATTTTTGTTTGTTTAAGGGTTAGAGGCTTTCTTTATTTTGATGTATTGCATGTTCAGATATTCATACATCAAAATATTCTGGGGGCCATGAAATTTTAGTGAAAATCATCAAAAATGCTGGCAGTGGCTGGCAACTTTTTTCAAAACTCTCGCAGGGAAAAAGTTACAAATACTTTTATTATATACTATGTAAGGCTTTTTATGGCCTTAAATTTGATCAAATCAAATGGAAAACTTTTAACTACTTTAAGGAGAAGCAGAAACCCTGCTGGCAATATTTGCATTTCAAGATAAACGCTCAAGTGTACCTTGTGTTTCTACTCAGCTTCGTTACTCATTGTTCCACAAAAGTAAGTTGTAATGTCAACAAGAATTCGCAACCCCTTATGTGCTGCATGAAACTGAACCAAACCATTTCATCCTCCGTCTCAATCTGAAAACATCACAGAGAGCAGATCCAGGCTGTTCCTGCGGCACTCCGACTCACTCCTGAGGCGTCGCGCTTTTGTAAACACAGATAAAGTGAACTCGCCACAATCCCTCTGCATCAGCAGCGCTAACACCTCCTGTGGGACACATTCACTGCAGGACATGCTTTATATCTGCTCTCAGAGAGGCTATATTCCAGCACAGAGCATCCGAGAGATGATGAGCAGACTCTTGTAGTCATTACTGACACGTAAAGTTGCGTTAACAGCAGGAACGTAGGCCAAAAACACAGCTGAAGTAACGTTATCTAATGTGCTCAGCAAGATTCTCGTCAAACTCATTATTCGGCCATGACCATAGTGTTTCCTAAAATTTGTATCCTATTTTACAGGTACAAAATCATGTATATATATATATATATATATGTATGTGTGTGTGTGTGTGTGTATATATATATATATATATATATATATATATGTAAAAAAGCTATTTATTTGCACAACATATTCTGATTCTGGAGTAATACAGATACAAAAACACACTGCACTGCTTCTCCCTTAAATTAACTATTGTCTCCATTTCCACTCATTTTGTTTCTTCGACATTTTCTGCCAACTATACAGATTTTCACTTCTGAGATAAGCGCATACCGAAATAAACCTGTCAGACCATCATCATCTGCTTTCCATAGATAAACAAATACACATATTGTCATTAGAAGTGGTGTCGGAGCGATATGTGAGAAACCAACAAGAAGCAGAAGTCATTTTATTTGAGAGCGCGGCTCTGTGCCGCCCACTCTCTCGCAGTGATTTGTAACCACGCCGAGGAACATCTATTGTGACTGTCAGGCCAACTTTAATACAGCATTACTTTCCTATATTAGAAAAACACGCGCGCACACACACACACACGTCAGAGCTGCTGCTGCTCTGGTTCAAGCATGAAATATACAGCCTCTCAGCCATCCGTCTGTAGAGAAACAGACAACAGAGCACAGATAACCAGATAAACTTGCTATTTTATAATCAAGATACATTTATGGAAGAAAAACGTCTTATATTGTGAGTTTGTGAATTGTATTTGAAGAGAAAGGGGCACCATGACAATTATATATCAACATGTCTTTTATAGTGTTACATAAAAACGAAGGTAGCACAAAATGTGGTCCAAATTGCCAACAAGTTGCTCAGCAGTTTGGCTCTGTTTTTTTAAATGAATCAGTTGAAAGGATTGGTGATTCAATTTGAATCAAACACAGGAGTCATTGATCGGAATCAAGGCCTGAATCAGTCACCAATTTACTTCATTGAATCACTTGCTTACAGAATTGGTTATTAACTACACTGTCATAAAGTGTTTATATATGAAGAGTTTGGTTCCAAAACGCGATAAACGCCATTTAAAAAAAAATGTAGTTTCCGCCAAAATCAGTATTGTATCTGGTCGGTATTGAAAAGTCAATTTTTAATTTTACGCAAAATGCGATATCCACCGAGTTATTCTGTCATGTTTTCTCCCTTTTTTTTACTAACCGCGACAAACGCCAGTCTCCCTTCTCTGCAGAATGCGATATATCCGCTCAACCAATCACAGCGCACCATTCCACACACT
>NW_015536527.1:99690-106484 GCF_001515605.1 Sinocyclocheilus anshuiensis
AGCCAGGGTCCGTGGTGTCCCGGCGCCGGAGTGAAGGACATCTGGGAAGATCGCGTCCTGGGTGCACAGGACTCGGGAAATCAAAATAAAACTAGTGATAACAAGTTGCTCTGATTGTTTTTGTTGTATAATACGATAGGGGATATATTCACACGTTATAGAAATGAAAATGATGGTGTATAAAATAGATTTTAAGATAAAAATAGACGATAAAAAATTAACTTGACAGAGCTCAAACTCAAAACACGTGGTAGCAACAAACAGGAAGTGACTATGTAATCGAATGAGGTTGTCATGTGCATCTCGTCAGTAAAGCCGGTTCTGTGAATAGTAAATCTCCATCACGTGCTTTCAGATGGATAATGTTCAGCGGCTAATGTTCAGATTTTAATGTTTTTATTAATACAGCGTATAGCACTAGTCAACTAAATGAATGTAACATGGCAAAGATGAATGCACTTATATAATATTTAATTCAAAACTTTATATTATATTATTATAAAGTTGGCCTTAACCTAATAAAAAATTTGTTAATCCAGAGTTTTGTATAATGTGACAGCCCAAATGTCATTTTTTTCATACTAATTTACTTCTGATGCCTCCAGTCCTCTTTTAAAATTCTCTCCATGTTCCTTTTTCCGTTCGTCTCTTCGAGCCCTGCCAAATGACACAGCGATAAAAGTTTGACAGCGTAATAAAAGGCCATCAAAAGTGAGGCCAGAAGCGGAGAAGCTGTGCGGTCTCACATCCAAATCATGTTTTTAATGCTCAATGGCAAAATACATTTAAAAGCCGTCAATGTCAAATTAGTGGTGATGGAAAACATCTGTGCCCCACGTTGGGCGCCATATCCTTGTGAAATTTAGCCCAAAACACCTGAACCAGCCATATATCTTTGACTCTGATGTCGACTAGTCTCATCTACAGTACATCCATGATTGGCAGATTAGTTGGAATATTACTGTCTTGTTTCTGGCAGTGATGGGACGTGGGTAAAGCCCTCCACACCGGGGGATCATTAATACACAGCCAGCTGCTGAAGATATCGAGTGAAAGAGCAATCCAGCCGGCATCATGCACCCAATACCCGAGTCGATAGCACATCCTCAAAGCACTCGCGGGACACATGACTCTCTTCCTCGTGGCAGACGCGCTATGGTAGGCAATTAAACACCTCGGATAGTGCTGGCAAAACAAGAGCATTTCCAATGAATGTTGCTGTTAATGATCGGCCACGTGAGGGGTCGATTGCGGTTTCACTGCGAGAGCCACCCGCACCGATCTACCATGACACATTTGATTATTGATCGGGGATGGCTAGAGGAATCATGGTATACCTCTTTAAGAATTAATGACTTGATGGCCGCTCTGCAAATCCACTGCTTACGGTGCTGTTTCTGTTAGATTGCTCTCCGCTCTTTGTTTTGTGGCTAAATATAATATTATCGAAACCTCAGCCTCGGGGATTAGCCCTTCACCTGCTGAAGCTTCACTGACATTAGAGCAGACTGTGTTTGTGAATAATCAGTGATGGAGGGCGTTTTCTCTTTTGCATGTAGATTACAACATTTTCTTTTCGAATGGAAATGACATTGAAGTCACATGGTTGTGTTGGATCACTGGCTCAGAGTACTTGAGCTATTGCACCTGTCCATCAATGCACACTATGTTTGGATAAGCCTGATATTTTTATTATATTTGTAAAAAACTAAGCAGTTTTATCCTACTGCTTTAGGTGTTTATTGTGGCATAATACTATCATTTATATTACATAATATGGTACACTGAGTTTTTCCTAACCTCAGGAGGTTCCATCTATCGAAGGACTCGTGGATGGTGGGATGGCTTGAGTTTAGAGGGTTCATGCTTCACTTTGGTTCGCTTTTCCTGGTAATGAGCTCCATTACTGTATCTGAAGCCCATCCAGCACCATGAACCCAGATGAGAAGGTGCAGCTTCCATCAACCAGAGTGTATCATTACTGCAAAATTACATGACATCTTCTCTGTACGATCGTTTCCCACGCAGGCGGCTCTGTTTGTTCTGAAGGCTTTTGATGTTAACAATCTTCATTCACAAGACCGGAGAAACTGGGTCGACGTGTAATCGCGGCAGATCTGCACTCTCGTCTCTTGTATTCAGTGTCTCTTTGTACTCGTTCCGCACCTGACGGGAGAACCACGCCGAGCGCATTCAGTTAGCGGCCAGCTTTTCTTTTTAATCAATCAAAGCAGTAGGCTTCCTCACAATGAGCTTTAGTTCATTCCACATTAAGTGTGACAGATCTTCAGGGAGACTGAATCCTTTGGTTTTTATGGTGTACATTGCAGGTATACTCTTCAAGCGTCCCGTTTAAAGGTCAAGCTATATTTAAACTAAAAAGACTTTAGACTTTATACCTGCTGCTTGCTCATAAGTGTGCAGTATTAATACAGTTAGCTTCGCAGCAGTCAATGTCATGATGAGGTGAGAATTAGCACGCTAGTTTGCCTCCCTATGAGTTCTTTTATCACTTCCGAATGATAATTATACGCAGCCGAGACTTCAAGAACTGGAGACCGACCCAACTTCCTTTTCCCCCCAGCGTGATACTATCTATGGCTCTCCGCATGCACATCGCCGGCCTTACAATGTCCTTTTGTGTCACATGGGCCAGACGGGCGTAGAGATAGAGACTCTGCTGCCCCGGTGTTAATTAATCAGAGCAACGAGATGACCGAAAGTGGCGCATGTATTTACGACGTTCATATTCACTCCACCCCAATTCCCTCTTTAATACGGATAGAGGGATTTAGAGAAAGTTTCACGGCCCTCGAGTTGATGAGCGCTCGCGAGGAGATAAAACATGCGGCGGTACATAAATTAGAGTCGCTGACTCCCTGCTAAGCCTCCTGCTTTGCCCTTCCTAAATCAGAGAGCAGCTGAGGACCTTCGGCGCTTGATCATGCGCGAGATGCGTCCGCAATAATATCCAGCCTATCAGTCTTGTTCTGCCGACCTCATTATTGCCAAAGGGCCCTCTGATGTCTTAGTTGTCCGTCAAGCAGGCGCTTTGATATTCATGCATCGGGACGCGATTGGCATGCGGCGGATGGTGCCAGGTTGAGGTCCTTCATTTCTCATTTAGCTCGGGCCGACACTGCTAACCTCCTTCGTCCACCTTGGTACCTCTCGGACAGGGTGGCGAGACTGATAATTTATTCCTTTCATGTCGACCTGGTGAGAAGGTGCTTGGCTTTCTGCTTTCATCCACACAAGTGCCTTGCACAAACGAATGGCATTCCTCCCAATTTAGTCTGGATTTTTGTGGCCGACGAGGGCTTTTGTTTCAGTTTGAAATGCTGGCGATGTTGGCACATGCCTTGTAAATCCATGGAGGGTCCCGCTCTGAAAGCCTTGTGGAGATTCCAGATGCATGAGCAATGCTAACAAAGTCTTCTTTGAAGTTTGGTGAAATGGACAGTTGTTGTCTTTGCTGAAACTATTAATAAAACTATGCAGGGTAGATGAAAATGTGACTTTAATGATATTAACAAATACAGTTTTCTGTATTTCTCTCATTACTAGGGTATTCCAAGTAGGGTTGCAAAAGGGCATTAATATTTCTGGTAGATTTCCTGGAACTTTCCAAAATTTTACAATAGCTTCCAAAAAATCCTGGAAATTGTACAAAATTTCTGAAATGTTTCAAGAAATTTTCTGCCACTTTGCAACCCTAATTCTGGGCGGTTCCTAATGTGATCTGATGCTGCTTCCCAATTTGCATACTATCCATCCTAAATAGTATTTGAAAATAGAATTAGTATGTCCCAAAGCATAGCATGTTTGAAAAGAGTATGCCAAAGATTCCCAGATGGTCTACTACTTCAGGTTAGAATTCGTGCAGATTGACGCACGCTCTAACGGCTAATATTGCCCACAATGCATTGTGTGTTTGACAAGGATTCGATTAGAACTACAAACACACATAAAAAGTATTTAAAAAAAAACTACAAACATGTTGAATATGTATAACCGATGTACAGGTAGAGAAAAGGGGTTTGAGTGATAAATAATCAATGTCGAACCTGATGAAAAAATTAATTTAATGTTATCCACATTATATTTCATCTGAACTTTTATAAAAATAAGTTTGGTCATTAACTTAAATGCATCATTATGCAAACACATGAGCAGAGTTCTTGGCATGACACCCGCGACTGGCAGATCAATGTGCCTCTTCCTTTCTCTCCAGTCTGGTAGGAAATAAAATTCAGCTAAATGTGGATTGTTAAAGGTGGGGTAAGTGATTTCTGGTAGCCAATGTTGATATTTCAAATCACCAAAACAAACACGCTCCTACCCCAAAAGGGTCTCGCCCCTATTTTGATAGCTCCGCCCCACAAATACGTACGCAGCGATTAGTTCTGTGAAACAAAGCAAAACCAATTTTACACCGTGTCTACACCGGAAAGCGAGCGGCGCGACAAAATACTATAGAACTCATTATAATCAGTGAAGCTGTCTACACTGGGCGCGGCGCGACACGACAAATCCCTGACAGAAAACTGCTGCTGCGTTCTATTTATGACGTATTGACACAAATTTCAAATGATTTTCAGCGGTCGCTTTATCGCATCCAGTGTAGACAGACTTTAGCTGTTGCGGCGCGACAACTGTCGCGTCCGGTGTAGACATGGCATTACTCACCTACCGGGAAGAAACAAAGCAACCTCTGCGTCCAATCGCAGGCCTTCCGCTCCATGAGTTCTTTCCAGCACTGGAAAGCTGATCCGATATTTACACGGGTCCTACTTCTTGCCTTATCATAAGCCTTCTTTTGTTCCGTAAATGTTTTCCTCTTTTGTTTTTTAACCGCCATCTCTATCTTTCTGTCGTCGCTCGGCTCAGCTAATGTCTGTCCTGTGCACTGAGCGCTCTCTTCATCATGAGTAGACATGCCCCTTACTGCTGATTGGCTACAAGTTTGTTTTGGTACTTGGTGAACTACTTGACTAATTCCAGTACAGCACCTATAGGATGTTGCGCATGCGTGACTTCTGCTAGAGGAAATGAAGCCGGCCTGACTCTGTCTTACAGCCTTGGGCTGCTGGTTTAAAGACATGTGGAGATACAATTAAAAATGTATTAAACCAAAAAATAGTACTAGATCATTAGCATTCACACTTTTAGCTTCCATAATTAGACATATTTCTGAGTGAATGAGTACTACTGATTGTATAAATATTGAGTAAAGCAATATGGGTGTTGTAGTTCCAGCTGATGTACTACAATGGGAAACCCGAGTGGTTTAATTAAATTAGGTTTTTTTTGGTTGTGAGTGATAGTTTTGCAGACTGCTTGTGTGATTTATGTTGCCGAGACTGGATTGAATTTCACACACGACTTTACTGGGGCACACGGGGCGTAATTTCTCACCTAATCGCCTGTGAACGTGCAAAGCGGTAGCAGGAAAAACTGCAAACGTCTGAAAATGTGGCGAACATGCCAGTGCTGCCGTCCCAGAGGACTCTGGTGAAATACAGACTGGTAACTAGTGTGTGAGAGAAAATTAGTTGTACAGACAGAAGGGTAATGATGGCTTCAGTGTGGCTGAAGTGTCTATTTCAAGGGAAAGTGTGTTGGCCGAGGACATGCTCAGCTGAAATGGGGATTCAATGTCTCAGGGACTTGTACAAAGCTTCAGATCCTTCCAAACCCATAATCAGACTGAATGCGTCAGTCAATTGGCCAGTCCAGACACATTTTCTTGATTGTTTCTAAAGGAGGCAGGACCATTTTTGAACATTGAGGCTTCAGATATTGTCAAGACTGCCTTTTTTTTTTAATCGCCACCAGCTGTTTGCGTAGCTTGTCAGTGAACTACGGCTCTGTGTAGTAAATGCTGCTCCATCTGAAAGCATGTGAAAATACCACATTTAATAACATGTTTTACTCCAAACTCACTTCATAACGTCAGTCGAGTGTTTGAAAAATGCTTCTGTGAGATGATGTGGCTTCTTACACAGAATAAGGCATGCAACATATTTCATAGTATTCTAAGCAGTGATAGAGGCATTGCATTATAAATATACTTTATTATAATGAAAATTATAATAATAAGAACTTAGAAAAATCATATATTGTTGTAGTCGTGTGTTAATTAGTCACGCTGAATCAATGAAAGCAGTTAAATCTTGTTTATTCAGCTACCTCTATAGGCATTTCCTGGATTTGTTCTGCATGACGTATTTGGAGTTTCAGTGTGAGAGCGCCCTCTGGCCGATTTACTGCTGATCACAGAACCGTGCTTGACTGATAAGACAATCGCAGCATTTGCCTAATCGAGATTGCGATTTCATTTCGATTTATTGTGCAGCCCTAACCACAATGCTAATATGCATGAGTGTTTTTTAACACGTTGATATCCAGTTAATGGGGTGTTTTGAGTGGTTGCCAGGCTGCTATGGTGTTGCTAAGGTGTTGTTGGTGTTTTTTTTAAGATTTATTTTCATTTTTTTGTACTTTATTAGTATAGGACAGTGTAGAAGTTACAGGGAGTGAAGTGGGAGAGAAAGAGGGGGGCGGGATTGGGAAAAGTCCTCGAGCCAGGATTCAAACTCGGGGCGCCCATTGCGCAAAGGCACTATATGTCGGTGCGCTACCCACAAGGCTATTGGTGCCAACTTGGTGTTGTTTTTAACATTGTGTTTTTAGCACGTTGGTATGTAGCTGCTATGGTGTTCTTGGGGTTTTTAACATTGTTGTGTTTTTAGCATGTTGGTATGTCATTGCTATGATGTTGAGAGTGGTTA
>NW_015536527.1:106778-107692 GCF_001515605.1 Sinocyclocheilus anshuiensis
TCAAAATATATATCTGATATGACTTAATATATAATTAGCATCAAACAAACAATATAATTCATATTCTCAAGGATTGAAGATTAAGCGGGAAAAAAAAAAGATTGCATAACCATCAATTAGGCGGCAATATGCACTAAGCATGTAAATGACCATTGAACAAAAGAAGAAGAAAGAAACAGCATGGCATGCTTTTTCTTAGCGTCTGTTTCCATAGTGACTCATCGATTCGTCGCTCCGTTGAGAATGTCTTGAGTCTTAACCAGGAACATACTCGGAGTTGAATGAACTTACTCCTGGACGCGTTTTTGGAACCACATACCTCGAGTAAGCAAGGAACATACTCTGAGTTGAATGAACTTACTCCCGGATGCATTTTTGGAATCACATACCTCGAGTAAGCAAATTTTGGGGTTAATCAACCGAAAGTTCAGAGTTTAGCTGACGGTAAGTTAACCGTGCTTTCTGGAATACACCCCAGCTCTAACCAGACCGACCAAAAATAAATAAATAAAAGCCTAAATAAATGACCAGGCTGCTGTGTGGTTGCTGGAGTGGTTTTTAGTAGTTGCTAGGCAATTACTAGGATTTTAGCAGGCCGTTATGTGGCGTTCTTGGTGTTTTTAGCTTGTTGCTATGTAGTTGCTATGCTGTTTTGAGTGGTATGCAGTAGAGGTCGACCGATGTATCGGTTTTGCAGATTAATCGGCACCGATAGTTGATTGCTGTAACTATCGGTTATCGGCAAAAATCCATGCCGATAGTTTTCCGGGTTGCGTCCATTGCTGGAGCGGCTGAGAAGGGTCTGCTGTTATTATACAGTGCGAGAGCAGCCTCTAGTGGTTGAAATCACTGACAGCACGTGCTACTTGTTTAGACACGTGATACTGCACGCTGAACAGAGCGGGAAACTTCAG
>NW_015536527.1:107827-113261 GCF_001515605.1 Sinocyclocheilus anshuiensis
ACTAGTATGGTTCAGTACTGTTTTTGTTAATAAAGCACTATTTTAGTTTTTGTTCAGTATCAATTTTAAAACAATCGGTTAATTATTCGGTATCGGCCAGTGTGGTCCAACCTAGCTATCGGTATCGGCAAAATCCACTATCGGTCGATCTCTAGTATGCAGGCAGTTATGCAATTGCTGTGTTTTAGCACTTTGCTAGGTGATTTACAGTACTTGAGTGTTACTAGGCTGATATGGAGTTACAAATTTGTAATTCATGGTGTCTTCAGCATTATTTGGTTTAATATTATGTTTTGAGTGGATTCCAGACAGTTTAACTGTTGCTAAGAACTACTCAGAACACCTATGTTGTTGCTAGGGTGTTCCGGGTAGTTACCAAGCTGTTGTTAAGGTATCTTTAGCACTTTGCTATTTGGTTGCTAGGGTAGTTTTGGCAGTTGCCAAGCTTCTGAGGGGTTACTAAGGTGTTCTTAGTTTTTTGCATGTTGCTACGCAGTATGATGTTCTAAGCGGTTGCCAGGCACCTAATTGGCTGCTAAGGTGTTTTGAGTGGTTTTTAGAAATTAGCAGGTATAATATGGTGTTGGGTTTTTAGTATAATAAGGGTTTTATAGTGTGCTGATATGTGGTTGATGGGGTTTTCTGGGTGGTTTCCAAAGTGTTTTTAGCATGTTGTTTTCTGGTTCCTGAAAACCAGGTGGTTGCCAGGCTGCTATGAGGTTGCTAAGGTGTTTTTAGCACATTGCTATTCTTTAATGTTTGCTTTGAGACAATCAAATTCATAACCAGAAGTCGGGTACAGTAAACAAAGGTGTATTTCATTTCAACAGTACCGTAGAGAAAGTGCATTTTATGTTTATTGTCCCATACTTTCAGTGCCCTGATATTAGAGATGATATTATCTTCATAATGGCCCTGAAAAAGATTGGTCATTACCATCTGAGCACCGAGGCTCATTAAAATGAGAGAGCGGGACGATGATGGCATCAGCAAGGGTCTTCAAGAAACACAATCACGACTCGTTCAGCTCCGCGTCCCCACTGACGGTAATTGAAGTGACCTATGATGGCATGGAGATAGTGCTCTCTTTACTGAGGGTTTGTGTAGATGGGATCGTTGTTGTATCTTCTCAAGCGCTAGTCTGGAGGGTGGACCGCACCACTCCAAGCTCTTATTTCAGCTGTAATTTTTCAGTGAAACCCCCATCTTTGCCATAATAGCATCTGTGTTTTTCTTGCCTAGATGATGATTGTGGAAGAACAAGGCCATTTGTGCAGATCCAAATTGACTCTGGGTTGCATGATTTTGATGGAAAAAATACTCAGATGAAGTTTCAATTAGGATGAATGTGTTTATAGGACCTCAAAGAGATTTTCTACTCAAGCTTTGTTTTTATTTATGGCGTTTTGTTTCTCGGCCAAAACAGATGGATGTGTTTGTTTTATTAGGTTTGAATATGGACACAATAAATGACTCAGAAGCGTCAGTCTTCAATTCAATATGTCAAACCGACAACTGTTACCTTGTTGTGAACATATGGCCCGTGAGATTTGTTCATGACAACATGTAGGTGGTTCAGCGTTGCTCATTCACAACAGATTTCTAGTAATTTAACGGAGTTTAATTTAAAAAATTTGAAGTATTAAAGATATACTAAACTATAAATGTTAAAATACTAAACATTGAAGTAAACCTTTTGAATATTATTATTATTATAAAACTGTAAATATTAAACTAATAAAGTTTGCTAGAGTGTGTGTAAAGCTGTGTGTTTGCTAGAGTGTTTTGTAGTCAGTAGGTGGTTACTAGTGTGTAATAGGTGGTTGCCAGTCTTCTATGTATTAAGCACACATAATTATTGAAAATACTTGTTTATTAATAAAATATTATTTGTATTAATAATGTGATAAAACACACACACACACACACACGCACACATATATATATATATATATATATATATATATATATATGTGTGCGTGTGTGTGTGTGTTTTATAACATTATTAATACAAATAATATTTTATTAATAAACAAGTATTTTCAATAATTATGTGTGCTTAATACATAGAAGACTGGCAACCACCTATTACACACTAGTAACCACCTACTGACTACAAAACACTCTAGCAAACACACAGCTTTACACACACTCTAGCAAACTTTATTAGTTTAATATTTACAGTTTTATAATAATAATAATATTCAAAAGGTTTACTTCAATGTTTAGTAAGAAAGGAAAAATTGAAATCGCATCATATGACCCCTTTAACCAATTGATGTGTTTATTACTACATACCTACTTTCAAGTCAATCAGATCATTGCACACTGAGATATGGGTATCCAAGTGTTCACACTGTCTGGCGGCCATTTTGAAAGCTGTCTGAAAACTTTCACCAAAAGAGGAGCCCTTTAAATGTGCATTTTTTTTTTAGATGTTTAAGCCTTTATTTTGGGCAAGTTTCACTACTTACTGTAAAATTAAGAGATTAATGTTTAGACGTTTGCACATTATAACCTGGAACTTGGAAGTGGGAAATAATTAGAATTAGATCCAAAAGATAGTTTTAGCAACATAGCACAGATGCTACAGAACACAGTTAGCTGACTAGCTTGTACTTTTACATCCATAATATTATAGATTTACAGTTTATTGCTGGTCTGTGGTTTTATACTGCTGTAATTTTTTAAGATTTCATATTATTGTAAGGTGAGCTTAAAGGGTACACTACTATAAAAATCACACAGCTTCACTGTGACTTCAATAAGAAAAATATAATTTCATATATTGTTAATAATAGTTGTTCATAAAAAAATATGTATGAACATAATACATTACCTAGATTATTTATTTTGCAAAATCTTGTCATTTTAATAAATATTACATTAAATTTATTAAAAATTGTTGCTGCTCCAATTAAGCTCAGTGTGCTCTCTTTAAACTCTTCCACACTGAAGGTCTACGTAAATACTTCATAAACAGACTTTACATTTAAACTGATGGTTGTCACTTTAATTTAAGTTAATTGATTTTCTATGGATTCTGTCATCTCAAATCTGCAGACTGGCTCTGACCTTTGGCAACTAGTGTCAACTTCTCCAGACTGTAAATCGGGGCAAAAATCATGTAGTGTATTCCAGCCTTAAGAGACTATAGATAAGTTGACATCCATTTAATAAGAGGCTTCATAATGAGGCTAGTTTCTGTGTTCATCCCCATGAATAAAATGTTTTATTGGTTTGTTTTATTTGATTTTTGAATGTGTTAGCTGAACGTGGACTAGTGTTGCAATGTGCTTAAATGACACTTCATTATGAATATACAAGTGATCAAACTGAATGCTTTGTTGCTTGATTTTACTGTTCTGTTTTTCTTTGTGATTGACTTTGTACCTTCAAAAATATTTTTCAATTATTCTTTAAAAAGGTTGTTTAAAATAAACAATAAATTTTTAATAAAACATGATGTGAGCTTAATGGGAACAGGGGTGTGCTTAAAGGGTACAAAAATGTACCCATTAAGCACAGCCAGACTTTTTGCATTTAATGATGTATATCTTAATCGAAATGCTTTTGTCATTTAAAATAAAATTAAATATTTTTGTGTGAGAGATTAATATTTTATTTTAACATAACTTTTTGTACTGAAACCAATATCTACCTAAATAAAAATGTCTCAATGTAGATTTTGGTGAGCTTAATAGGTACGTTTACCCTATATATATTGTTAGGGTATTTTAAAGTGTCAGACTGCTTTGTGGTTTCTATGGTGTTCTAGTGTTACTATGAGGTTGCTAGTGTATTCTGGGTGGTTGGTAGTGTATTCTGAGTGGTTGCCAGGCTGCTATATGGTTTCTAGGGTGTTCTGTTCTTACTAGGTGGTTGTTGGAGTATTCTGGGTGGTTGTCAGGCTGCTATGTGGTTTCTAGGGTGTTATGTTGTTAGTAGGTGATTGTTAGGGTATTCTGGGCGGTTGTCAGGCTGCTATGTGGTTTCTAGGGTGTTATGTTGTTACTGGGTGGTTGTTA
Source organism: Sinocyclocheilus anshuiensis (assembly GCF_001515605.1). NCBI lineage: Eukaryota > Metazoa > Chordata > Actinopteri > Cypriniformes > Cyprinidae > Sinocyclocheilus > Sinocyclocheilus anshuiensis. The sequence goes on from NW_015536527.1 coordinate 111,856, forward strand.
GGGTATTGTGGGTTGTTGTCAGGCTGCTATGTGGTTTCCAGGGTGTTCTCTGTTGTTACTAGGTGTTTGTTAGGAGTGTTTTGTGTGGTTGTCAGGCTACTATGTGGTGGTATGTGGCGTTACGTTTCCCCTGCAGCAGAAACCGAGCATTTTAGTTTAGTTAGTCTTCGTTCAGTGTAAACTCATATGTCCTGTGTGAGACTGATCTGTCAGGACCACCGGCAAATGATATCACAGGCCTTTCAGGAAGTGACATCAGCCGCTAATGACCCACAAATGGCTCTGGAAGTGCAGTGTCATGTTGCTGAGACACGCTGACCATAAGCGCTTATACCTTTTATTCGCAGGCATATTAAAGTGATATCGATCTGACAGATATTTAATATATTGAAATATGACAGAGAGGCTGTCCCGCTCGGACCGGTGAGGAAACCGTCTCTGTTTGGTGGATTCAACTGGGACAGAGTTGGCATAACCTGTGGGTGCGCTAAACGCTGACCGCAGCACTTTAAACTAGATTTACGAGCTTCTTTAGAGCGCGCTAACATCGTTAGCATGCGCGGGACACTTCCCTTTAGTGGAGGAGCTTTAGAAACCGCAGATTAGATGTGAACAATCACTCTCTGTCTGTCAGATGTTATTTACACAGATAAAAACAAGAAGAGACACTCAACGCAGAATAATAGTGCTAAAGTCCCGCGCGAACGACACAATGCACAGAACGCAGCGCTCGCTCTTTCCCTCTGGTTTAAATGTGATCCTTGTGCCGTTTGACTCTCCATGGGAAGGAAAGTTGTCAGCTTGACCTTTACTAGCAGCAGTCGTTACGCCACAGCTGAGTGATGGCGCGGTGGTTTCAGCACACTTGTTAAGTGAACACTTCTGTGTTGCTAGTGGTGTTCTGGCTGTGAGTGAAGGTCATATTCATAATGAAGGATAAATAAAAAACTATGTGAATCAGCTCACTGTGAATCAGTTGCTATTTTTAACATTGTTAAAATTCATCAATTATATAAAAAAAGATATTAGCTGTTGCACAGTGAGTTGTATTTAAAGGGGTCATATGATGCAATTTCATTTTTTCCTTTCTCTTTGGAGTGTTACAAGCTCTTGGTGCATAAAGAAGATCTGTAAAGTTGCAAAGACTAAAGTCTCAAATCCAAAGAGATATTCTTTATAAAAGTTAAGAGTCAGCCACGCCTACCTAAAACGGCTCCTTCTAACACGCCCCCACGTCTACGTCATGATGTGGGAAGATTTGCATAACGCCGCCCAAATGTGCACGCAAAGAAAGAAGGCGTAACTTTTATTCTCACTGTAGTATTGTTGACGCTGCAGCCATGTCGTGAAGACGCTGTGTGCTTCGTTGTGAAAGCGAAACTACTTTGTTTGGTCTTCCAAATGAG
>NW_015536527.1:114126-116881 GCF_001515605.1 Sinocyclocheilus anshuiensis
TTTTCATGTTTTTGTGTCGTTGCTCCGGCCGGACACGGCATCAACACAGTATGGTGAGGGGCGTAACATTTCCGTCTCACGCTTGAGGTATTCGGCCAATCACAACGCACTGGATAGCTGGCCAATCACAGCACACCTCGCTTTTTCAGACCGATGAGCTTTGTAAAAATCGACGCATTTCAGAAGGCGGGGCATAGAGGAGAAACAATAATGTACAGTATGTGGAAAATAATGTGTTTTTTTTACTTTAAACCGCATAAACACATTTCATTACACCAAATACACAAAATAATGTTCTTTTTAGCAGCATCATATGACCCCTTTAAATAACTGAAGGAAATACCATCATTAATTCATACTTGTAGTAATTGTAAATATGTCACTATTATAATTAATCATAAAAATAACAATAACACTAAAAAAACAAACATTAAATATAATTAGTTATTTTTGTATTATAGGATTTTTACATAATCGTTTTATTTTATATAATTGTATTTTTTGTTTCTTTGTTAAATGACGTGTGCATTATAAATTCATTATAATTGCATTATAAATGCATTCATTATTTATGACAAATCAACCGATTTAATATAAGATTGTCACTAAGACAGCATTTATGTGTTACAAAACATACATTTTATATATTTTCATAATTGTGTAATTTATATGTACATATTACATGTAACATTTCCAAGATTTCCAAGAACAATACCAGATTTAGAAAAAAATATTATTTTAGATTATTAATTTAATTAATATTATAATTTAGAATATTATCAATTTTAATTTTTATTTCGAGTATTAATTTAAAATGTCAGTTTTCTTTACAAAAAAATGTGAATGATAATATCAGTACATTTATATATTTAACATAAAATATTAAATATATAAATATAAACTGTAGCTATGCCAAATATTACTTTTTGTTTTTTATTTTATTTTGTTTTGTTTGTTTTATTTTTATTTCTGTTTTTTTGTTTTGTTTTTATTTTGTTTTCAAAAAAAAAAAAAACTTGACCTGAAATGCTTTCTCTCTGACCCTCGACCATAAAATTATTATTGACCTCTATTCTAATCTTCTAAACTTGTGTCATTCCCAAAGTAATGGCAACTATTTTTGTTTAAGTTGAATGTTTAATTTTTTATTTTTTATATATATTTTTTTATCTTAATTTCTTGAATGATTTTAATAGTTTTAGTTAATGATAAGCCTGTGACTGGTTGCATAAACAACCCTCTACATTGCTAGTAAATCACTCTCATATGCGACTAAATCTTCACTCTGGGCGACAAAGGCCCAATCCCAATTCTACCCCTTAGCCCTTCCCCTTTCCCCTACCCCTCCGTTTCGCGCGTTCACGTGAAGGGGTAGGGGTGTCTCAATTCTCTTTTGGTTGGAGGGGTAGGGGTAGGGGAAGGGCCAGACAGCCCTTCAAACGAAGATTTTTCGGGACCACACTTCAAATGAAGGGGTATGAATTAGGCCCAATCCCAATTCTATGTTATACCCCTTCCCCTTCCCCTCCGCCTAGACCTTCCCCTTGTCCCTTGAAACAGAGTGTCAAGGGGTAGGGGTGAAAATATTCCCCTAAATGTGTGTGTGTGTGTGTGTCAGTAAGCAGCGCATTGATATAGAACGGTAATTAAAGGCTCTAATGCACACCAGTATAGGTTTGTGTATTGTAGGAGCTAGATGATGTGTGACCTATAGTAGTGGTGTCCCAATTCTTAGGGGAATAATTTCACGCCTACCCCTTGACACTCTGTTTCAAGGGACAAGGGGAAGGGGTAGGCGGAGGAGTAGGGGAAGGGGTATAAAATATAATTGGGATTGGGCCTAAATGATGTCTAATATTAGCCAATGGCTAATAAATTCTCAGATTTTACTCGCCAGCGTGTGAGTTGGAGGCTAAGTATAAGTTTAGCACAGAAATATTTTCACTCACCGAACACTCTGCCTGAGCGCTTCAGAGTTTCCCTCTCCGTCAAGCGATCTGTGCTTTTTTTCTTTTTCACTTAATCTCAATGGATGTGCAGCGCACCTGTATTTAATGTACCGTAAACTCTAGTGTGAAGGCGCACGACTCACCGTCGCTTTGTCTCACACACATGCAGAGAGAGAGAGAGCGAGAGAATTGACGCGCTACATGTAAACGATATTCTTTGTTGTATTTTCCTGTCAAAATAACGGCGGAACTAATGTGCAAACGGCAGTCTCATTGGCTGGCGCTCACCTATTATTGTCCGTTTTGATTTCAGCGAATCAGTTCGAGCGAACGCACACAACCTGATTAATATTCATGAATCCAGCAGCTCCTTAATCCTTAGTGCGTCTTATATTGTTCTTATTAGTAGAATTCGTATCATTATTATCTTATCAGTATTTTTATTTTTTTCCTACATTTTTTTTACAGAAACACTGAATGATCAAAAAAGCACCACCACCAGTCCAGTTAAAATGACTAATATGCGTTCAAACATGGTTATCAAGTTTTAATTCTAATTACTAAAGTTCTACCATTAAATAATACTTGATTATCATATTATAATGCTTGACTGACTGATGTTAAGAGAGTACTTTCAGATATTTAAAAAAACTGTCATTTTACAAACATATATATATCAGTCTGGCCAGTGGCGGCTCGTGGGTTTTAAAATAGAGGAGGCACACTAATTGTATTGGTCTGGGATCCCTGCCGATTATTATTATTATTATTTGCTTAACCACTTTAAAATGGCTTTTTGGTTGCTT
>NW_015536527.1:117707-120744 GCF_001515605.1 Sinocyclocheilus anshuiensis
TTAGTATAGTAGAATTCGTATCATTATTATCTTATCAGTATTTTTGTTAATTTTTTCCAAAAAATTTTTACAGAAACACTGAATGATCAAAAAAGCACCACCACCAGTCCAGTTAAAATGACTAATATGCGTTCAAACATGGTTATCAAGTTTTAATTCTAATTACTAAAGTTCTACCATTAAATAATACTTGATTATCATATTATAATGCTTGACTGACTGATGTTAAGAGAGTACTTTCAGATATTTATAAAACTGTGCCATTTTACAAACAAACACATACATATATATATATATATATACATATCTCAGTTTGGCGAGTAAACTAAAAAATGTACTAGCCAATGGCGATTCAATTGCCAAGGTGTTCATAGAGGGCTGAGTTATGAATAATTTATTGCTATTGTGTGATTAATATGTATGTAATCAATAAAAATTGCCAAGGTGTCCGTAGATAGAAGCCATTATTATTGAGCTCTATTCTATTCTGTCTCTCTGGACATGTGGTGTGTGTTTGTCAGTGATGGATGATGCTGAAGCGTCTGCTTGTTTGCAGTGTGGGGTCAGTGATCTGCAGAAGGTTCTAGATCAGCAGTCTGGATCTGTATTTCTGTTCTCTGAAGGTCTGTTGGGTCTGTGTGGGTTTGGTCATTGCTTCCATCATCTTTCCCTGTAGTCCTTTTTGTGTGTGTGTGTGTGTGTGTGTGTGTGTGTGTGTGTGTGTTTTTCAGCGTGTGTCCTTTGGGATGAATCCTTGTGGGCATTTTACATTAAAGCACGGTAGATTGCACCAGCCTGCCGCACGCACACCCCTGCATCATCTATTTCTTGCCTTCGCTCCTTCCTGTCAAAACGCAGTGTCCCACGGGGAAAAGAAAAGAAAGATTAAACAGAGTGAGGAAATAATTGAGAAAAAAAACAACGGGGTGGTGGGGGTCTGGGGGAGAAAGAAATAGTGGAAGTTATTATATTAAAACACGAAAGGGAAATGAAAAAGACGGGAAATGCCGAATTCTGGGATGAATTTCACAGCCGGGCTGGACTGATCATCTTGAAAACTTAATTCAGAGACACGCATGTGAAATACTCACATTTAACAAATATGCTAAAAAAGCAGCTAAATATTGGTATAGGGACTAAAAATGTTTTAAATAGACATAATTCATCCAGCATTGGCAGGTGTTTCATTTGATTCAGTGTTATTTTAGTATTATCTGTACATAATTTAGTATTATTTATTTATTGAACTTACTTACATACATACAAATACATTAATTTAGTCATTTTGGTGCTTCAAACTAAACTTAATTTATTTAGACGCCACATTAATGGCAACATTTTCTCAGTTTTGTTTAGGTAAAAAATTGAAGCTTATTTAACTTTTATTTCAGCTATATTTCATTTAGCAAAAAAAAAGTTTTATTTAATGATAATAAACTTCTGGCTGGTTGCATAAACTTCTTAAGACTAGTCTTAAAGGAGGGTCATATGATGCTGCTAAAAAGAACATTATTTTGTGTATTTGGTGTAATGAAATGTGTTTATGCGGTTTAAAGTTAAAAAAACACATTATTTTCCACATACTGTACATTATTGTTTCTCCTCTATGCCCCGCCTTTTTGAAATGCGTCGATTTTTACAAAGCTCATCGGTCTGAAAAAGCGAGGTGTGCTGTGATTGGCCAGCTATCCAATGCGTTGTGATTGGCCGAATACCTCAAGCGTGTGACGGAAATGTTAAGCCCCTCACATACTGTTGATGCCGTGTCCCGGCCGGAGTGACGAGACAAAAACATAAAACCCATTACAAACGAGGCATTTGTTGCATCCAGTGGGGAGAAAAATTGAAATCGCATCATATGACCCCTTTAAAAGTTACTCATCTCTACAATGTTTTATTTTATTTCAAGTAACAAATGTTTTCATTTTAGTTACTTGAAGTAAAAATAAATGTTAACTGAATAATAATAAAATCATAAACATTCATTTTATTTCAGGCAACAGATTAACCTGATGTACTAAAAAAACAAACTGAAATATTTCTAAAACTATATAGACATAAATAATAATAATAATAACAAACAAAATAAAATTACTTTTATTAATAACACTTATTATACTTAAAATGAAAACAGAAAATATTAAAAAATATAAAAATGTAAAATTTGAAAAGCTATAATAGGATCTCAGTGATGCAAATATAACACTAAGACTATTTTTTTTATGACAATTGTTTATGCAACTTGCTTCTGACTTAATTCTCCTAGAATGGCTCTGCTTTGCTTCAGGCCTCTTGAAATTTTTACCATTAGAGACTACCGCGGTTCAACAAAACGCCAGATTCCCACACAAGAACCGAATAATGTCAGTGTTTAAACGTGGAATTGCTTGTTCAGCTTGAAGTGACATCAAAATCCCATTTAGAGAGGTCAAAGTTCACAGACCGGGATCTTAAAGGGTTAGTTCACCCAAAAATTAAAATTCTCTCATTAATTACTCACCCTCATGTCGTTCTAAACACGTAAGACCTACATTATCTTCGGAACACAGATTAAGATATTTTTGATTCATTCTGACAGCTCTCTGACCCTCCCATAGACTAGAGGTCTGCTACCCGACCCGAGCCCGACGGGTCCCGAAATACTTTCGGGTTTTGGGTCGGGTTCGGGTTAATGTTTAATGAATAGCTTCGGGTTCGGGTCGGGCTCGGGTTTATAGCTAAACTAAAACTATATGAAATAAATGCGATCTTACCGCACTGCATCTCTGTGTCTGATTTAAAGCAGGCCGAATGCAAATGAGCCTTAACTGACGAAAATGACCATAATTTGCACGATGGAAGAATTATTGTCTTGTCGTATAACCATTCAAAAACTCGGCAGAATTTATGTGACCGAGGCACCTGATGTTCATAAACTTTCATAACTGGTAAGTGTGTTTTCTTTTGCCTTGTGAAGTGGCCGAGCCTTAATTATTCTGTTTCTTTACATGTATTTGTTTACTGACCGTTGCATGCAATCGTGAAATACAGCATTTTT